>NW_024080809.1:1106159-1209977 GCF_003009895.1 Hyaena hyaena | reverse complement strand
AGGAAGGAAGGAAGGAAGGAAAGAAGGGAGGGAAGGGGGAGGGAGGGGGAGGGAGGAAGGAGGGAAGGAAAGGAGGGAGGAAGGGAGGCTCACTCCACCCAGCTTATCAGTGAGCCAAGTAGACAAACCAGAAAACCTGTCCCCGATGTCACAAGCAGCCTGACATATGACCGAGGTCCCACCTGGGCTGTGTAGCTGCCTGCTGACCTCAGGCTCCCAAGATGGACACAGGGGCCTCCTGGTGTTTCCTAGCCCCCCCCCCACCGCCCCCTGCCCCCCGCACAGGCCCCCCCTGCCTGGACCGCCGTTCCCCTCGGCAGAGTTCCACGGGCCAGGAGAGCAGGGCTGTGTCTCCCGTCACGGAATTTATCTCTCTTGTCAGCCTGTCAGAAACAGAGAATTTATTGCCTCATTCACTTTGAACAAAACCTGTTTCTGGAGATTTTTATGATGGAGGAGTAAGAAAAGGAGTAAAGCGAGGGAGGAAGTGCCCGTGGGAGGGATGTGGCTCAGAATATATAAGCTCCCAGAGAGAAGCGTTTCAGCAAGAGGCCAGAGGTGGGCTCCGGGCGTCTCTGGTTTCTCTGAGGGAGACCGGTCTCCATCTCACAGAAACAGGGGGCTCGGCCTCTTCTCTGCACTAAAGGCTGAACCCTCAGGCCCCGTCACACCACGCCTCTGCTCCCTCCCGAAGTGCTCACTCAGCAGCCCGTCACTAGGCTCCTCCAGGCGCAGGTGCAGGTGTGGCAGATGCCAAGGCCAAGGGGGCCCCTCTCCTCCAGGAGGCCGCCCTGAAGGGAAAGAGACCATAGACCAAAGCTAAAGCTAACTGAGCACCTACTACGTGCCCGCTCCGGGCTGGCGCTCTGCGTGCAAGACTCCTAACGACCCCACAGGATCAGGACAGTCGCTACCCCCACTTGACGGAGGAGAAGGGACGAGGAACGACGGAGAAGACAACCCAGCGCCCAAGGTCACAGCTAGAACTCAAACATAGGTGGGTGGTCCGACCCAAGAGCCACCGACCCGGCCCTGGGAGCTCCCGCCCCACAGGGTGACGGCGGTGAGGAGTGCCGCGTGGGGCGGAGCTGGAAGGGCCCCCCAGCCCGCCGCTGGCACAGGCCTGCCCGGAGGGCGCTTAGGGCTGGCTCTGAGAGGAGGCAGGGAGGCAGCGAGGACCGGAGTCTCCGCAGCAGCAGGAGCAGCAAGCCGGGAAGGGGGAGCAGACGGTGGGGGGGAGGCCACGGAGGGGGGCTCCCTCTCCTGTCCTCTGCGCCGTCCCCCTCCCCTCGAGATCTCGAGATCTGCCTCCTGACCCTGCCCGTTGGGCCCCACTCCCCTGCCCTCCTTCCCTGCAGCCCGCATCCGGCATCCCCTCCTTCCCTCTCCCGGCCCAGCCTGCGGGCTCCGCGCTGCGCACCAGGCACCCCGCCCCAGCCACTGGGAACAGGGCCGTTAATAAGGCGCATGAATAAATCACAGCGTCTTCTAAAGAGAAGAGCCGTTCTAAGTGCTGTAATAAAGTGGTGTGTGAGTGCAGAGGAGGGAGCAATTAAAACTGTCTGGGAGGAGGGCAGGGTTCGGGAAGGCGCTGCCGAGGCGCTGACACTCCAGCTGGGCCTGAAGGGCCCGCAGACAATGGCACGAAGGGCGGCTTCGCGGAGGCCCAGCTGCCCCCCGGCAGACAGAGCGCGCTGTGTTCCCGGAGCCCCGGGCCTGGCGGAGGCCCACGGGTGGAGGGGCCGGGGGCGCGGGGAGCGGGGGACCCAGGCAGCTGTGGGGCTTTCTGCCTCAGGACTCGGTGTTGGAATGGAGACGGAGGTCTGCGTAGTCGGAGGAACATGCTGGAAGGACCCCTCTCGTGGCAGCACAGAAGCAGCAACATGTCCAACCCGTTCTTCCTAATCCACAGCTGCGGCTTTATCTTTGCCCGCGACGCGTACCGCCAGCAGACTTAGCTAGGGAGTGCGGTATGGAGGTCGCGATGGTGGAACATGAGCAAGCTCAAATACTTCCGCGTCTTATTTTATTTGTTGCTTGTCCCTCACCTCACCCCCCATTAAGATTTCAGTTCCACCCAGAGAAGGATTGTAATCGTTCTTTTGTGCTTTGCTCCATCCTCAGTGCCTAGGACAGTGCCTGGCAGAGATTGACTGTTAGTCAGCTATGAGAGGGAAGGAGGGAGGGAAGGAAGGAAGGAAGGAAGCAAGCAAGGAAGGGAGGGAGGAAGGAAAGAAGGGAGGGAGGAAGGAAGGAAGGAAGGAAGGAAGGAAGGAAGNAGGGAGGGAGGAAGGAAGGAAGGAAGGAAGGAAGGAAGGAAGGAAGGAAGGAAGGAAGGAAGGAAGGAAGGAAGGAAAGAAGGGAGGGAGGGAGGAAGGGAGGAAGGACAGAAGGGAGGAAGGAGGAGAGGGAGGGAGGAAGGAGGGAAGGAAGGAAGGAAGGAGAAAGGGAGAAAAGGAAGGAAGGAAAGAGAAGAAGAGGAGACAGAGAAGAACTGGGAGAGACTGGGAGAGACTGGGGGAGACTGGGAGAGACTGGGGAGAGGGTATTCCTAAGCCCGGAAGTTGCCAGAGCACAGATCTTAACCCCAGCTATAGGAAGCAACAGGCCAGCTCTGTGCTGAGCTTCTGAGGAACTCTGGGCAAGAGCGGACTCTGCAGCTTTGATTCCTTCTTCGGTCAACAGGCACAGAAACAGATGCCGCGAGTGTTGGGTACGAGGACCACGTCAGGACTCAGAGGAGATGCCCCACCGAGTCCCTGGCGTGCCAGCCGCGCTGCTCTGCCTACCGCCCTTCTTTACACACCAAGCCCTGCTTTGCCCTGTGCATATGTAAAGACCCACAGAATCGAGATGTTACTACGGTGAAGATTGGCACACACTGAGTGTGTGAAGAGAGAAAATCCACTCGCGTGCAACGGTGAGGAGCAATGGGCCTGCAGGACATGGGGCCCATCCGGCTCTGGGGCTCTGCGAGGGTCATTCTGTCTCTTCCTCAACTCCTGCTTCTTGGTAAGGGGGAGGCTCACCCATCTGCGTCTAGGCATCTCCAGCCCACGTGCGTCGGGGAGACACCCCTTGAGAAGCTCCCCGGGCCCCCATAATCTGGTCTTGGCAGTGGAGGGGCTCTGTGCTCACCTACACGGAGAATCAGGACAGCCACCTCCCCGTGTCCATCCTCAAGGTGGCCTCCGGGTCTGGGCAGCTGACCTCCAGGAGTCGGAGCCCTGCCCGGCTCCTGGCGACCCACTTCTGAGTCTGCAGGCACAGCCAGAACCTCACCGTGGCACCCCCACCCGCGCGTGCCCTAAGTGGTGACCAGACCTCGTGGCCGTTTTTGATTCCACGTTTGGCACAACCGTGTTGATGCAGGGATGTTCTGACTTAGTCTAAAAACTGAACGTTCGATATTCAGCCATGTATGGTTACCAAATAAGGTGCAGAGATGACCGTCACCACCCCCTCCATCCCTTGCCTTTCCACAGCTGTCACGCGGCCCCCTCTTAGGGTGGGGACCAGCGGAAAGGGCGTGGAGCTGGGATTCAGATAAAGCAAGGAAGGAGGGGCCAGGGATGGCCAAGAGTCACAGAGTGGGCAAGGACATCTGTTGGGCACGCTTTTGGAAGTAGAAGGACAAGGATGTTCATTTCAGCAAATTGATATGTTTCCCGTATCAAAACGCCTTCCTCTGTGCCTTCTAGAAGACCAGCCCTCTGAATTTGGGGCACAGCTGAAATCCAGGCAGTAAAGTAACAGGCTGGTAAGGCACTGTCCCCTGGTTATAGCAGACAGGACAAGTCTGCCCCAACAGTGCTGAGCAGGGCTCTTGGGAGGCCTTCTTCAAAGCACGTATGAATCACAAGAGCCCCCACAAACTCCCTCTTTCACTTGTCCTTTCATCAAAGATGGAGAAACTGAGGCTAGGAGAACATTCCCAACATCCCAGAACTAAGCCAGGGGGAGCTGGGAACCAAATTTGAACCCCCCGATGCCACATCCCATATTCTTTGGCTCCTCTTGAGAATCCCAGAAGGTGGGTTCAACTGTTAGATCAGGGTTGCCCCCATTTTACAGGTCTGAAAGTTGAGGCTCAAAGAATAGAAGAAATCAGCTCAAGGTGGCCCCCTCTGCCAGTGGTGGAGGAGGTCCAAACCCAAGTCTGCCAGCTCCTGGCCCAGGACAGGTGCACCTTCTGGCATCTGTCAGACGGGGACAGTGGTAGCGTGTGGGAAGACGTGGGGAGTTGACACCGATGGGGACAGAGTGTACAAAGCCAGGGAAAGTAATGGAAGCAGCCCCTTGATGTACTCAAAGACCACTGACCAATGTGCCAGATCACCTCCCCAGCAGGCAGATAGCCCCATGAGATCAAGTCCGCGGGCCTGGTGACCACAAGGCTGCTGTGTGACTGGAATCCGCCCACACCCCATGTGTGAATCCGCCGGCCCGTCCAGCCATCCATTCCGCCAGGTGCTCGCACCTCTTCTGCCCATCAGACAGATTTATTGGGAGCAGCAGCGGGGCCCATGGGAGCCCAGTCCCAGAACCCCCCATCAATCCCAACACGGGGGCGGGAGGGAGGCAGAATATATGTAAGGTCATTCGGAGATGGAAAAAATCATTCACAGCACTCCCGAAATAGCCGATCTCCGCTTTGCAGCAATTGCCACCTTCTTGGCCCTAAATCAAATTCTGCTGTGAGAAGCAAACTCAATCTTCTCTCTCCCAAGTTTTGCTTTTTATGAGATCAGCAATAAATTGGGGCGTGGACAGAGAGAAGGCACCAAAGGTCACTGGAATCGGGACATGCCTGCGTGGCCTGGAAGAGACAGAGAAGGGAGGAGGGGGGCGGATGGCATCAGGGTGGAACCAGGCTGGTGACAGGAGACGACTGGGGTGCCCAGCGGGCTGTATGCTGAATCAGTATGGAAAGAAGGCCGACTTCCTGACTTGGTGGCTCTTTGCCCCAGATTAGAGAGAAAGCTCTGGCTGCCTCCTTAAAGGCAAACAATGAGAATTTAACACGGGCCTGTGTGGTTGGTAATGGTCACAGCGGGGAGCGGGGGAATCAGCCCCTCCAGGGTATCAGAGAAGCTCCCAGAGATGGGGAGACATTCAAGCTCCCCGGTGCCCCATAAATGTGGGTGTTCCTCTGGCTTCCACATCCGGGGCTCCTCTCTGCTCTCTCGGCATCAGGACTCTTGGCCTGGGCACTAGCGGCATTGGGGGCTGTCCGGTGGACGGGAGGGTGTTTAGCAACATTCCTGGCCCTTACCCACTAGATGCCAGCAGCACCCACCAGTCATGGCCACCAAAAATGTCTCTAGACATTGCCGAATGTCCCCCTGGGGGAGCAAAATTGCTCCCAGATGAGCCTCGGTACAAACATGCTCTCGTGGGGTCTGAAATACCCCCGGAGGGCTCATCTCCTTCTCTAATCTTCGGCCTCCCTGATGAACTCCTGCTCGCCCCATGGGGCCGCCTGCCTGCCAGAAGTCACTCCCTGAATGGCTGTGCCTATGGAATAAATCCCTTAACTGGAGGTATGGTCCTTCCGCAGGCCACCCCACCAACCCCTTAACTCCCCCCAGCCTGCCCCCCTGAACTTGACCCCCCTCCCCCACGCCGTGGAAGGACCCTGAGTCTGAGCAGTCGTTGTCCTAATAGAAAGCTGGCTATCCCCACTCAACTCCACTCATCCAATCAAAGGTCAAGACCAGTGAACTCTATGCCTGGGCCATTCCCCAAACGGCCCTGCTTCCCAGTCTCCCTGCCAAGGCTTGGTGAGGACCCCTGTTTCTGTCTCCCCACCTCTAGGTCCATTCTGTTTTCAGTCCTCCCCGCCCTTCCCCACAAGGAATGTTCTAAAGCATAAATGTGGTCGAGTCTATCACCTGCTGGTACAAGGTCAGTGGCCTCTCAATGCCTCAGACCTTACAGGCCCACAGGGACGGTCCTCACCCTCCACTATGAGCATGCACACATCACGTGGGCACGGGCACGTGGCCTACCTTCCAGCCACGACAGTAACAGAACTCCAGAAAAACAGTTAACACTTGTCAAGAACCTTTGGCATGCTGACTACTTTTCTCTTAAACATCCTGGATTTAACCTTGAAAACGACCCTGTCAGCAACTCTATTAGCCTCATTTTACCAGTAAGGAAACTGAGGCCCAAAGAGGCTATCACAGGAAATGAGAGGCAGAACCGCCTTGCCCGGCCACTGTGCAGCACTGGCTCTCATTGGTCGCTGTACGAGGTGTCGGCCTAGAACACCCTTCCCATCCCGCCCCCTTCCCCAGAATGCCCTTCCTCCTTTGAGAGGCATCTCAAAGAAGGCTAGAGAAGCCTTCCAGCACACCCTTCTCCGGAGGGTGAGGTCTCCCATGGACCGAAGCCCCAGGGCTGGGCCAGAGGGTGCTCAGGCAATAGGAGCAGGTCTGATCTGCCGTGCACACGGCATGGGCCCACAGACGCTGTTCCCACTCTGGCAGAGCCCTGGCCCTCTGCCGCAGCTCCGAGGAGACAGCCCCCACCTTAGTCCCCAATGCCTTTGTCGGACCATGAGCTGGCCAGCCTTGAGTAGCATGTTCAGGGTGGCCTCAATGAGCCAGTCAGCCTAGTTCTCGTGTCTGGTTCTCGTTGCTTGGAACTCGAATTAGCCAGAGTTGCATTCTGTTGTTTGCCATAGACAGCCGTGACTGACACACTCTTCTCTTCGTGCCTGCAAGTCTCCTTTCTCTCTCTCTTCTAGAAAGCTCCATCCTCTTCTATCTACTTCTCTGATCTTTCCAGGTCCAACTCAGAGGACGCCCACCTCCAGGCTGCACAATACAGTGGCTTTGGCAATGAGTCGCATCTCTTGTCATTGCTTGCCTGTGTAACCTGACGCAAAATACACGCAGGTAATCTCATCTGGGAAACACCACTAACAGTGATGACCATCTCGTAGGGCGAGGCAAGAAACAAGATGATGTCTCATAGGCAAAGGCACCTACGGGATCATTTGTGTGCCACAGGACAGAATTTCAATAGTTGTTTATATACAAATATTAAAATAATCAAGGAGCGCCCATAAAGGTGGTCAAGCATGGCCTATGACATATAAGCAAATGCAACCTTGCATTTCAGTGCCAGAGATATTACTTACTGAAATGTTGGTGGTTTAGTAAAATAATCAATCTACGGATGAATGAATGACAAGAGGAATTCTTTCATCCGCAGGAAGTTATGACATTTCTCAGTGAGTGCCTACAGCGTGCTGAGCCCACCCGGCCTCCTTGGCATCCATTCATTGTCCACCCCAGGCAATCTTGTGCATTGTAGGTGTTTAGTAAAGTCTTGTTGGTTAAATACTGACAGAAGATGCTAACTCCGCCCCATATCTATCTGAGAACTCAGGAAGGAGGGCGTTTTTAAGGGTTAAATGGGCACAGACCTCAAAGGGCCAGACTCCAGGAAATCACAGTCATCTGCCCAGAAAGGGTATTAAACCAGAAGAGGCTCAAGGCCCCGGAGACACTGTTCCCTGGGGCAGTTTTCATCCACATGCTTTGCCCGCCTCAGGGAACTAGATGGCTGGAATGGAATCGGGTCTGTATACAAACCAGTTCTGAGGACATGCTGAGTTCCTGTCAGCAAACAAGAATCGTGGCCTCGTCAGCATTGCCGAAAGTGCGTTTTCTTAGCTAAGTCTGGAGCCCTGCAGAAGATAGCGCAGTCTAGAAGAAACATTTGGCTCTAAGAAAACTGTCTTGGCTGTGGGCTTCCAGAAAGGGGATTTAGGGGCTCCTGAGTGGCTCAGTCAGTTGAGCATCCGACTCTTGATTTCGGCCCAGGATGTGATCTCACGGTTCATGAGTTCAAGCCCGTGTCAGGCTCTGTGCTGTCTGGGATTCTCTCTCTCTCTCCGCCTCTGCCTCTGCCCTTCCTCTGCTCACCCTGTATCTACATTTTAAATAAATTTTAAAAAATAAATCAATAAACTTTAAAAACAAGAAAGGGGATTTAGCCAATACAGTTCAGGGGTTCCCCTGCTTTTCCTTTGCTGAGTCACTATAAGCAAGTATCTTCCCATCTCTGGGCTGCAGGGAGTTCTCTTATCTACTATGTGAGGGGCTGGCCCAGAGGATTTCAAACTCCTTTCCAGGAATAATATCCCAGAGGTCAGATCATCAGCTTGACGTGTTAGTTCCAGGCAATGTTGTGTGTGTGTGTGTGTGTTTGTGTGTGTGTGCGCGCCTGCATGCATGCATGCATGCAGTGTGGATTCATATGTGCGTGTCTGCATGTGCATGTATGCTCAGGGCACGTGTGTGTATGTTTTCTGTGTCCTTTAGCTTGATTGAAAATGCCTCACATCGCACATCAACAATAAACACAGGCCTTAGAGACTTCACTCTTCGCATCCTCTGCCTTCCAAACAGATAAGGGTTCCAGAGAGAGCATGTCACCTCTAACAGACATAAATTTGCCTGGCAAGGCTTTGAGCCGCTAAGGTCTTTTCTTTTCCCTGGCAGGTATGCTAAACGTGTCCACATAATTGTGTGCCAAATATTGTATATAGCTTTGCCTCACAAAAATCAGGTGTCTCGTTTACCCAGGAAAGTTGATGTGCCATCTGATGAACGAGGCTATGAGACTGACTTTTTTCTGGAATAATTATATTCTGACGGCTGCACGGACAAACCATGAGAAAATCAAATTATTTCTATACGGCAAAAAGAGAAGTCGAGTTCAATACGCACGAGTATTGCCGCTAGAATTACACGGGGGCCCTTCTAGGAAGGTAGCCTCTTTGATTCTATGCAAAGAACAGAATAATTTGAAAATCCATTGTTCTCCCCGTCCTGGTGTATTTTTTAGGTTAGTTGGTCCCTGATCACTGTTTGGAGCTTCAATAAATATATTTTTAAAGAGGTTGTCAGAGGAGCCTTCTAAACATTCTGAATAATCTCCCTTCTCTCTCATTCTCCCCTTGAGTCCCCGAGTCCATGTTCTATCCAAACCCACTGTAACTGACCTAAAAACTAACTAATGGAATGGTGTCGTTCCCTCCCTCAGACATCGCCGCTGACCTCTATCAGGTTGAAGTGCAAATCCCCCAGTGTCCTTCAAGGCTCTTCAGATTCCCGACTGGCCCTCGCTCTGCTGGTAAGCTCACCAGTAGCCTCGCTCCCACATCGTGTCCTTTAGTGGCAAGGAGCCCATCTCCAGGCCTTATACCCTAAGTGTTTCTCACACCCCAAGTCTTTGTCCACACCTGTCCTTTCCTGGAATGGCCTTTCCCAGCCCTTTATTTACCTCCTATCCCTCTTTAAGGCCCATCAAAGGAGCCTCTCCCCCAAATGTTCTCAGTCACTTGGTCAACAAATAGTTGTTGTGGGTCCCCGGTCCCAAGTGTTAATGATCCAGAAATCAGTAGTGAGGGCGACACACAGAGACACTCTGAGGGGCCGTGTGGGGACCAGAGGATGTCAACAAGGAAACAAAGTGGAAGTCCTGGATGCAGCCGACCCCGAGTCCTGCCCAGCTCACTGCAGGATCCTGGGATGGATGAGTAATTCCCGCGGGACTTGGGGAAGGGCGGGGGGGCCTTCCCGGGAGCAAGTGAGAGCAGCTGCGGGCGGATCCCGTGTGGTGCCACCAGGAATGTCACCCCAACCCGGGCAACTGGTCTGGCTGCTGGTGCTGCCAAAGCCTGGTGGGGACAGGGCCCTGGCACGAAGCTGAGCCAGGTCAGGAGCCGGCCACGCAAGCCGAGGCCAGGAGAGGGCAAGACCTGGGGCTGCCTGAAGGAGGCGTGCGGAGCCTCCCTCGTAGGGGACAGGAGCGCACGCTGGCAGAGTCGCAGGACGGGTGGCCGGGACACCTGCCCGCAGTACCTACATAACCAGAGGATGGGCTGGGCACGTGAAGCCCCGCCGGAGCAGGGGCTCCTCTGCCGGGTTCCATGGCACTCGCGGCTGCCGGGTATACAGTGGGTGCTCAGTATGTGCCCACTCAACGGCGAGCGTTTGTAAATCAGCAAGGAAACAAGTGTGCCGGGGACCCTCGGGGTGTCAGATATTAGCACTCTGCCTTTAGGGTCACCTTCCATGTCTCTCTCTTCTAGAAGAGTTTCCCAGGGCTTGTTCCTGAGGACAGTGAGACAAGAAGGGGAAATGGAACCACCCGGAGAAAGAAGAAGAAAGAAGCCTGGGGTCACTTTCTTGTCCCTCCTCTTGGGCCAGTCAAAGAAAAAGGGAGGGCTTGTCGGTGCTTCACAGACCCTCAGGAGTTGAGTCCCAGCCTCGCACCTCTGGCGGCACTTGCTAAAGGAGCATCGGATGCTCTCCGTGGGGGCTTTCATGCCCACAGCTGTTGTAAGAGCATGACCTCTGCCCCCATCCCACCTCCCGCCACGGGTCCCACTGCCCCTGTCTTACTGTGACCCTCTAGCGAGTTTCTGGCTGAGGTGGGTGCCCTGGTTTGTGAAATGCTTCTTCTAGTAGGAAAATACCCTTTCTAGAGAGACACACATACAGCCGTGCCCTGAGGCCCTGCTCAGACTCTCTGAGAGAACTCAGCCTAGCACTGGGGAATCGCGTTCCCCCACCCCATCCAAGCAGCTTGGAAAAGTCCTGCAGGCGAAGTGCACACCAGTCAGGGAAAGGATGGATCCTGGCTGTGATGAGGGTTCAAGCAGAGGTAGGGCAAGAATCCAAGACCAGCCCAGACCCCAGACAGTGGGAGAGATTCAAGGTCATCTGTCCTGCAGAGCAGAGAGAGAGAGAGAGAGAGAGAGAGAGAAAGAGAGACTGATGGTGGCCACATGAGCTGCTGGGTGTTCACGGCACCAGGAGGAAGGACCTGAAACACTAGGAGGAAGAAGAAACACCAGGCTGAAGAGTCCAACTAAAGTCCATGGGAAGCCATGGAAGCTTCTGGAACAGAGGAAGTGCCAGCCCAAGGTCAGCCAGATTGCAGGGGAGAGACTGGACCAGAAGAGCAGCTAGAAGCCTTGCAGGCATCCAGGGTGGAGACTGTGCTTGAGGAGGGAGAGCCAGGACCCTCCGGAGCTGAATGTCAAGTATTCCAACAGGGCCCTCTAAGGACTTGGATCTCCATCACGTGTTTGCAGGGAGGGATCAGGAAGTAGCCCTTTCAGAGGTCCTCACTTCATCTCAGGAAAAACGTGTCTATAAAGAGAAATCAAGAGACACGAGGGGTCAGGGGAACGTTTGCTTTGGATGCAGGCAGTCAAGGCTGGAGCATCAATGGTATCCTGCTATGACCCTATGTAGGCAAGGATGGGGTTGGTCCAGAGCCCCAGGATCCAATGTACCAAAATGCCCATGGCGGGCACTTTACAAATGTCTGCTCAACAAGAGGCTTTTCTACGCCTCTGAGCCCAGGTCTGTTCTCCTGTGAAAAGGATTTGGGATAGTTGTAACATACTTGCAGCGGAGGGAGACTCATTCCTCAGGGCACACAGTCAGCATTTGGGTCCCAGAAGAACCGTGCAGTTGTTTTGAAAAAGAGTGGAAATTACTGACCTTCAAAGCAAATTTGAGCTGAGGGTGTGTCTGAAACAAAACACATAAAGGAGGTGGGAGCAGGGAGGGGACACGTAGACCTTCCAGGCTTCGGTGGCGCGCCCAGGAGAGCATCTCCCAGAGCCAAGAGGAGGTGGAGTCCGAGAGAGGTGGGACCAAAGCCCCCTTCGCTCCTCCTCGTGGTCTCTGGGGGTGCTGCTGGTGTTTGCCCCATTCCTCCGGGGATGGAGATGGAGGGTGGCTTCCCCTCAGAGCCGCTGTCCCTGTGGAGGGAGCCAGGAGCCCCTGGAAGAACGCAGAATGTGAGCAGGGCTTGAGCAAGCCAGGCCAGCAAAATGGTGGGCTGCTGGACGGCCGCATCGATCCACGCGGGCGGGAGGAGGGCTGGCGGGGCCAGGCCCGCTGTGCTCAGCAGGTATCGCGTCTGCCCTCGGCCACGCAGCCCTGAGCCTGTTTGCAATTACAGCCTGTTTGGATTATTAGGTCAGAATATTCATCTCCATGGGCTTATGATAAAAAGCCAGAGCGAGACGGCGTTTCTCATTTCAGACCAAGACTCCCTCTCTTTGTGTGTGTGTATAGTTTCTGCTTTCTCCTTCCTTAGCCAATTTATTCAGTTCTTGACTCCAGGAGGGTGGTGGCTGCGAGAGGCACCCCAGAGGCCTTTTTTGAAAAAATATATACTCCATTGTCAAACTGGCTTACCTACAATACTCAGTGCTCAGCCCAACAGGTGCCCTCCTCCATGCCCCTCACCCACTTTCCCCTCTTCCCCGCCCCCATCGGCCCTCAGCTTGTTCTCTGTATTTAAGAGTCTCTTATGGTTTGCCAGAGGCCTTAAATATAGTGGCCCTGCATGGCAGAAGACGGACGCGTTGGCGGCTCCCTCGGAGCCCCACCCCGCGAGGAGGCTGGAGCTGGACTGGCTTTTGACTCATCCAGAAGGCTGCAGAAAGCAGGGGCTAGCGCGGGAAGAGTCCGAGAAGCCCAGGGCTGGGAGGGGCCTTGAAAGTCAGCTGTCCAACCCCCGGCTCATGGTTTGTTGCTTCTCCACATCCCTACCAATATTTTCTGCTCCCGTTCCTCCAGGGATGGGGCCCTCCCTCCACCCTTGAGCCACCTGGTTCACTGGACACCAGCTCTATAAAGGGGAACACATCTTTTCTTATAAGAGCAGTGGCCCCCGAGCCTCCAAGCCCTCACCAGGCCAAATATTCCTGTTTCTTCAGCACACTGAGTTTGATAATGGACTCAAGTCTCGTTACCATCCCAAGCACATGCAGTATGTTCCGCGTGGCATGAATACTCCGAGCTAGCGGGATTTTCCCTCCCTCCTTCCAAATGTCCTGGCTCTCGGGGCATGGGGTCTATGCTGCTTTTTGGCAGACCCAGTTCTAGACATCCTTCTGGACCTGAAGGGAGAAATGCTGTCACAGGGCACAAGTATCATCTCCGCCCCTTCCTCCCCCAAAGCCTCTTCATCTGTCCTCACAGCTCAGGCCCCGTAAGGCAAGTTGGTAGTCCAACTGCCTTCATTCTGTGGCCCTGAAGAGCCTCAGGAATCTTCAGGACAAAGAAGAAAGAAAGGGAAGTCATTATGCTCAGCCACAGAGCAGTCAGCAGGCTTTCCCAGCCTCAGTGATGTGGTGGCCTGATTTCTGGAGTAGGGAAAGAAAGAGACAGAGAGACGGAGAAAGAGGTTATGGTCTCTTGCAGAGCCCTTGAGGGCTCACAATGACCTTTTTCATCCATGCCAGTGTTACAGCAATGCTGGGAAATAAATGCAATGATTTTTTTAATGTTTATTTCTTTTTTGAGAAAGACAGAACGCGAGCAGGGGAGGGGCAGAGAGAGAGAGAGAGGGAGACACAGAATCTGAAGCAGGCTCCAGGTTCTGAGCTGTCAGCACAGAGCCCGACGTGGGGCTCAAACTCACGAACCTCGAGATCATGACCTGAGCCGAAGTCGGACGCTTAACTGACTGAATCACCCAGGCGCCCCAATGCAATGATTTATATGATGATCCTTTTTGGCAAAACTGAGGTTCCTAAAGATGACGGTTGCCAAGCTAATGAAGGTTGGCACTTGGAGAAGAGACAGAGGGGTTCTTTGAGTCAAAGCTTGATCGACAGTTGGATGGACAGGTCTACGGCATGCTGAATTTGTTTTAGATGGCGTGATAATATAAACAATATCATCTATCATTCAAACCGGGTCTTTGGGACTAGAAGGGAGGCACTGTTAATGCTGACACAGGACACAGGCACAAACCAGGGTGTCCTGCTGTCATAGGGACCTCTAGTTCTGGTCCCCCAAGCCAGCCTCTTCAGCTCTACCATGCTCACCCGAGAGAACAACCCAGAAGCACCACTTACACAAGGGCATCTCTGAGGACAACTCATCGTTTCTTCTCGCTAGCTCAGACCTGCCTTCTAAGAGTGCAGACTGCTCCATCCAGTCACCCCCTAGATAGCTCCTCCTGGATCATCCACAAGCTCCGCAGACAAATGTCCTCAAATGTAACTCTTTGCAGGTCCTGGTTGCATGTGGACATCTGGTCTACCCCACAACATGCACAAGGAGTTACAATAAAGGCCAGTTCTCGGCAAAGACTCACAGCCTTGAGCTCCACCTCGCCCCTTGGCACAGACCACCCAGTGATTCTTCCTGCACCCATCATCCCTACCAGGTCCCTTGGATTTGTTCTCCAATTGGAGATGCAGGCCCATCCCTATTATTGTTCCCCTTTCAGCCTGATTCTGGGTTTAGATCTCAGTTTTCCTGCCCCTACCCCCCCACCCCGACATCTCTGAGGAGCCAAAGCCCTGCACACCTTCTGTCTGAATCAGGTCTTCATTCCCCTTATGCCAGTTTCCCACTCTTGTCCCGGACTCTGTCCTGTTTGCCCCACATGCACTACAAGCCAAGCGCAACCATGGCCAAGTGAACCCACAGCCTCTCCCTGGAACTCAACCCCCACCCTGGGCTCCTGATGTTAGAGGAAGGCACCGCCTGGTGCCCAGTCACCAAAGGGAGCCCTGCCAGTTCCAGGATCCAGCCCTGTTGGAGCAGTTTGCACCCTCTCCTCCTGTTCCCTGTGAGAACCATCACAGCGTGTGCAGGTATGACCCACATCATCCTTTCCCCACGCACAGCACCCGCCATGGGGCTGGCCTCGGTCAGCTACCAGCCGCCGGTTCCTAAAACAAAACTCTGGATGGATAAATGAATATCAGAAAGCCAACAGAGGCCCAATCGGGAAATTTGGCTTCATTCTACTCCAGTGGATCCGAAACATCGGGCTGATTTAATAGGAATGCTTCCTAACGCGTGAACAATTATTATTGTTTTAAATTAGCAAGAATAAAATTCCTCCGTCTTTCTCCCTGAAGCTACTTCCAGACATGCCGAGTTATAAATCCTCAGCGCCCACGAGGAGCTAGACAAACAGCCCTCGTTGCTGCAAAAGGAAATGCGGCAGCTAGAAACCTCTCCAATCCATATTTTTCCCTTAAGGGAAAGGGAAGGAGCTCCAGAGCAGGGAGCCATTTTTTTTCTTCTCCTGTTAAAAGGGAATCTTATAACTCTTTCCTGCCCTTCCTTCTAGCTTCACGAGAGATGCCTGAGGTTGAGCGTATCTGGCTGTCTGAAGGAGGAAAACATGAAATACATGTGACGGAGTGAGGCGCCGAGTGGGTTTCGCAGCGGACGCCTGTGGCATGGTAGTCTCGAGTCCCCGTCACACCTGCCCCGTCCTTCCCACGTGGACATCAACATGCCCGCTCTTCGAACTTTGATCCTAGCTGCAAGATCGCACTTAGGGTCTGGGGGACGAGTCGTCTGAAGCTGAGTCCCAGCTCCGTCCCCATCTTTCGTGTAAGACTGTTCCCTTTCCCATGAGTCCTGACCGTGAGGTTCTCAGCCAGTAATGGCATTGGCTGGCTTTTCTCCCTCTCTTGTGCGACCAAGTCATATAGAACCTCCTCCCGCCCTTAAACTCAGCTCTCCCTGGGAAGGACAAACAGAGGTATGCACAGTGGTCCCCTGGCCCAGCCGCTGTCATAACCACCAGGACTCCAGAGCAGGTGGGGCAAGTGATTCCGATGAGCAGCTCACATCGGAAGCTCAAAGCACACTGGGATCAGGTCGGGCTACAGCCGAAGGCTTTCCCCGCCATGCTAAGGGGCAGGAACTTTATTCCATGGACCACAGGGCACCACAGAAGGGCTTTAAGGAGAGAGGGGTCCAGCAGTGTGATGGCGGGTGAGACACTTGACCTCTGAAGCCTTATCTTCCTCGTGCACAAAATGCGAACAAAAAGAGCGTGCGCCCATCAGAGGGATTGAGGTAAAGATCCCGCGGCCCAGTGGATATAAATGTGCGTCGCACAGTCTGCTCTACAACCGTCCCTGGAGGGCGGTGATTGAATCGAAGCGTGTTCACCGCTCCCCTCTCCCAAACTCACCAAGCATGCTTCAGCGCACACGCGCGCGCACGCACACACACGCCCGCACGCCTTTTCACCCCCTCTCCAGTTCCACCAGGGTCACTCCTGATAATGGTTTTCCTCGGCCAGCACTCGCAATGCACCGACCTGTCTGGGCGGCGCTGCTGGCCCCGGCCCCACCGCGCCCTTCCTCCCTGGCAGTTGGGCTGGAAACTTGTTCCGCGCAGGGAGTGGGCCACGTGGGCACGTGGGTTTAAGTAAGCAGGCCAAGTGCTGTTTGTGGCTGCGGAACCGAGCTTCCTTGGGAGCGAGGGAGGACTGAGCTCCCGGAGCTGTGGGGTGGGAGAGGGGTGGGAACAGGAGACAAGAGGGAGATAAGGGCCCTGGGGACCGGCCAGTTTGGCGGTGTGTCCCATCCTCTACTGCGGGAAACAGGAGAGTCACGGGATTCCCTGAACAAGGAAGAATCCTTCCAGATGCCCCTGAGCCCTCCTGCAGGGGGGAGACATGGGGTCTCCTAGGCCTCTTCCCCTTCTCTCTTCCCCTGGAGGCCCAGGAACAAGCTCTGCGAGGGCCCCTTCATGCTGCGTGGCCCCCATCCCGCTGCAGACCCGAGTCTCAGCTGCCCTGGGCCAGCCCGTGCTGGCTGAATCCTGCTGCCCGGTCACCTGGCTCTCAAACTCTTGGGGCCCCGGCTGCTACTGGCCTCCCCCCGGCTCAGCCCCATGAGGCCCAGCTTCTTTGGTGACCCACAAAGTCACAAACAGCAGGCTAGTTCATGTCGCGGAAGCTTCCTGAACATTGGGAAATTACAGGAAGCATCGTGGGGAAACAAGTTACAACGGATGATTTGACAGGCGACAGGGGATGGAGGCCCAGCTTCCCCCTCCAGTCCAGCTGGGAGCCAGGGGCTGCCTTCCGCCCTCCCGTGGCCCCGAGTCCCGCAGCTGCAATCCCTCCTTCCTCTTGAGCTCCCAAGGGCCAGCCCCTGCCTACTACAGAGGAGAGAGATGCAGGGCGTTCTGGAAGCCCACTCCCTGTGCGCTTTGTGTCACTGAAACTTTCCCCAGAAACAGGTGAGGTGAATATTATCTCTCCAGAGGGGGAACATGAGGTCAGGGAGGAAAGGGAATTGCCCAAAAGTCTACATTCAGGAAATGGTGGAGTCGGCACTCCCGCCCACTTGTCCACCCATTCCGTCAGAAGGTCTCGCCCCCTGGGCTCCCCGCCTCGAGTCACTTCGAAGCCCCAGGGAGGGGGCTGGGCTGGAGCCTCTGAAGGCAGCCAGCCGGGGTCTGAAGCCCACGTCTTTACCTTCCCAGCTGGCCCTGGCTGGCCGTGACATCTTGGGGAGCAGCGAGCCATGGGCACAGTCAGCTCAGGGAGTTTAACAAATGTTTATAAAACCTTTTCATACACAGTTAATGATCCTTATGAGGACCTGCAAAAGCAGTCACTCATGCCACATCCCAGCTTTAAGGAGAGTTTTATTATTACATGCCGCTTCACAAATTAATGAGAGAAGCCAAGGCCCATTTGTCAGCGGGGCCAGTGCCTGGGGAAACTGGCGGAGAAGCCTTTGTCCTCGAGCTGACAGGGCCAGATTCCCTTTTCCACCTGCCACCCCCAGACCCTCACCATTCTCTAGCGACCGGCCCACCAGCTGCAGCCCCTGAGAGGGCCCACCTTGAGGCTGCCCCGGCCCTGGGTTCCCTATGCCTCGGGCCTGAGCCAGAGCAGGCCCTGGCTGGCTCTTCCCCCAGGCACTGGGGAGAGGTACTTTCACATCCGGGGGGGGGAAGCACGATGGGAAACAGATGCCTGGTCCCCGGCCCCGAATCTGAATTCTGTTTTTTTCTTTAATTTTTGTTAACGTTTATTTATTTTTGAGAGATGGAGAGAAACTGAGTGCAGGCATGGGTGTGACAGAGAGAGAGGGAGACGCAGAATCTGAAGCAGGCTCCAGGCTCTGAGCTGTAAGCACAGAGCCCAACATGGGGCTTGAACCCACGAACTGAGATCATGACCTGAGCCGAAGTCAGATGCTTAACCGGCTGAGCCACCCAGGTGCCCTGCGAATCTGAATTCTTAACCAGGCGCCCAGACCCACTGTGAGAACCACCGGGGGCTTGAGACACAAGCCCCAGATGCCTATATGCCAATCCTGGCCCTGCCCCAGGCCGCGGGACCTTACGCACGCCTCTTAGGTTTTCCTTCACGTCCCCATTTGACAAATAACCTATCTTCAAGTGATTTTTGCAAATGTGACATCATGCCACGTGACCAAAGAGTGTTCTGTCACGATGCTGCCAAGTCTGCCCGGCCATTTGAATGATGGAATCCTAGCATTTAGAGCAGGAAGCCACCAAGGTCAGGGTGAAAAACAGCTGACGGAACTAGACAGAGGCGATGATGTTTGCACAATATTGGGGCTGTATGAACTGCCACTGAATTGGCTCATTTTATGTTACGTGAACTTTACTCCAATACAAAATGGTTAGTTTTATGTTATGTGAATTCTGCCTCGATACAAAAAAAAAAAAAAAGTCAAGTTCATTTCCACCTTTAACGTGACATGCTTACCGGCCTCTGAGCCATCCCCTGGGCTTCTCCCTCTGCTTGGTTACTCCCTGCTCACATCTCAGGCTTCATCTTGCACATCATTTTCTCTGGGGCTCCTCTGCTAGGCCCCCAAGGAGGCGCCCCCTACCGCTGTGTCATGTCTGGGACATCATCACAGAAGGTTCCAGGTCTACTTGCCCCCACCTCACAAAACAACGGGCTTTAGGGCCAGGTGGAAAGGGGGAGGGCAGGGACAAGTCCCGGGGCCACAGCTGCCCCTCATCTGGTGCATCGTAGATGCTCAGTATTTGCTTATTGAATGGAAGACCTGCGTCTAACCCAGCCCCAGTTTTAGAGATGAAGCCAGGGTGGTCCAGAAGAGGGCCAGGCCCTGCCCCAGGTCTCACAGTTGCTTAGCTGGTGGAAGAGCTGTGGCCGGACCAGCCAGGTCCCCGGAAGAGGCTCCTTGCCATCCTCTTCCTTGTCAGCAGCTCCCCCAGGCAGAGAGCACAGCCCAGATGCGTGAGCCTCTCCTTCCCAGCCATTAGCTAATCTGGCCACGGCCAGTGTGCCAGGGCCTTCTGTCTGCCCTTCCTGTTTCCCCAGGGCACAGCTGTTTACGTTGTCAAGGGCTTATCACCAACAGCCAGGCGAAGACTCGTGTCCTAGGGAACCTTGTCCCCAGAACCTCCTACAACACAAGGTTTTGGCCACTGGGGCCTTCAGCGCTCACGTACGCCTGCTGGAAACTGCGCACACACAGGGCCTCGGTTTCCCCACCTCTAACGTAACAGGGGAACAACTACTTACCCATTTACCACCACCGTCACGTGAAATGGCAAAGGCACAGGCTTCACCATCTGCCCACCTGGGTCTGAATCTCAGCTCTGCTCCTCGCTGTGGGACCTTGAGCAGGTGACTCCACCAAGGTGTGCCTTGTTTGCTGGCTGTAAAATGGGCATGCGCCTAGCACTTGCCTGCCAGCGATGTGGTACTTTGTGATGCTTAGAACCATGCCTGGAGCATGGGAAGCACTTGTGGATGTGAGTTACGGTGTGTATGAACCCTGATCCTACCCTCCGCAAGCTTCAGTCTGGTGGCCCTTCCCTGACAAAACGGGAGATAGTAGCCTGTCATGTGTTCACCACTGGGTGGCCGTCAGCCCCTGGCCAGCTCTGGTCACCGAGACCGATGGAATGGGTGGAGCACAGGCAGGGGAGGCCTAGGTGTGATGGAGCCCTGGATCTGGCATCCTTTAGCCTCTTTGACCTTGGGTGCATCATAAAAACAAAAAGGGGCACCCAGTTTATAGAGGAAGAGCCAGAGACGCAGATGCGTCTGAGGCTGCCCTCATTCACCCAGCTACGCAGAGGTGATCTGTGGGACATGGTGGGGAGAAGCCAGGCCCAGGGCCAGTCACTGCCCTTGCTGGCCCTCTGCGTCCCCAGCAATAAAGCGGACACATTAATCCTACCCTCCAAGCGAGGCACAGTGCATATGAGGAATGGGCTGTAAGCTGTACCTCCCGGCAGGTGGGCGGGACAAGATGCCGGTTACCACATATCATCCCACTCCAAGGGCAGAGGCCCAAGTGCTGCCTCTCCAGCTGTGGCCTGTCCCCAGACCACGCTGTGACTCACCTGATTGGCAGCCCCATCTGGCTCTCTCAAGGGCATTTCAAAGTGAAAGGGACCAAAGCAGGGCTCTCCATTCCCACCCCCAACCACCAAATCTGCTCTTCCACCAGTGAATGTCATTCCCACCATCCACCGAGTCGCAAGGTCACAAACCTACCCTTTCTCTGACCTCATACCTCCCTCCTTTCAGCAAGGCCTATCAATCTCACCTTAAAAACATGCCCCAAAGCCACGGCTCTCCACTGCCAACAAGCAGGGCCAAGCTGCAGCCATCTTGACCCAGCCTCTACAAGAGCCTCCCGGTTTACCTTCAGCCTCCAGTCAGGCTCTTACCATGAATTCATTTTAAAAGTAAATGGATCCTATCTCTACTTTGTGCCAAACCCTCCTAAGCCTCCTCATCTGGTTAAAATAAAACAGAAGCTCCTTACCTGTCCCATACACAACGTGGCAATTTTCTCCATTCCTACCTCTCTCCCTGGCCTTTCTCGAGCCACACAGGACAAGCCATGCCCTCTCCCTCTGTGGGCTCTCCCCGCCGTCTTCCCCGGGGCTGTCACCTTCTTATCATACAGATTTCAAGTTAGTGTCCCCTCTTCAGAGAGGCCACCCCCACCACCCCAGTGAATATCCAGGAAGCCACAAAAACCCATCAACCCTTTAAGGACTCTGCATGGAAAATACTTACCACCTGACTTTTTTCTTATTTGTTTGCTTTGTGGCCTCTTTCGCGCCTCACAAAACAGAGGGCAAGAAATAGCGCTGTGGTTCCCTGGGGTGTCCCAGCATGAGCACAGAGCCTGGCACATAGTAGGTGCTCAGGACATATCTGCCGACCTAATGAATGAGATATAGTTCCAAAAGGTCCATGCCAGATGCAAAGGTTTACTCAAAAAGGGGACCTAAGGCTTTAAGTGAGGAAATCCTTCCAGTGGCAGCATCGACCAGGCAAGGTAGCAGAAACAACTAGCTCTATCCAGCCAAGTCTCAGCTGGGCCATTTCTCCTCCAATGAATATCTATTCCCTCTTCACCCGACTCCAAAACTTCTACTCACCCTTCAACACTTAACTCCTACGCCCTCCCCCCATGACGAGCCCTCCGACACCCTCTCCCTCAGCCTGGCAAAGCTCTCATTCCTCCTCTTCTGTTTCCTCTAGCTTGGGGCTTGGTTTGTAGCATCCTTCAGTGTGTGACCCCCTCAGGAGCTGGGGCCGTGGCTGAGCCACATCTGGGTGCTGCCACAGAACACAGCACCTCGTACGGCACTGGCACTTTACGGAATAGTAAAGGTTTGCCCACTGTCCATGCAGTCAGCAAACCGGAGGGAATGGTGATGCATAAGACAAGCTCTCCACCCTCCAGGAGCTTGCTCGCAGCCCAGATGGAGAGACAAAGATGATCAGATGACACGCCGGTTGCTTTAGTGGAGAGAGACAAAAAGTGCAATAGCATCATAAGAATAAGCAAAAACGAATCAAGTTATAAAATGACACACACCATGAGACATCATTTCTGTAGAATTTTAAAAATTGAAAAACCAACCTATATATTGTTTATGAACACATAAATATGTGGTAATATACATATATACATAATATATATACATACATATAATATATATACATATAATATACATATATATACATAAACGTTTGTGAGAAATAGAAACACCATCTCTGGGAAGAGTAGAAAAGAAAAAGAATAGTGGAGGTCCACGTATAGGACTTCAACCATATCTAGGCAGTGTTTTGTTTCTTAAAAAGAAAAGTCTGAAGTACACATGGAATAATATTAAAATAAGATAAATCTGGGTCGGTGGTCCATGGTTGTTTGTTATAATATACTAGGAGAGTCTAAGGTTTGAAAAATTCCAAAAACATTTTATATTAAATGCAGTGTGATTAAAGAAGTATCCAGTCTTTTGATTGAATGCTGGATGGATGGATGGATGGATGGATGGATGGATGGATGGATGGACAAATGGATGGATGGATGGATGGATGGATGGATGGATGGATGGATGGATGCATAAGTGGATACATGAGTGATAGGTGGATGGGAAGATGGATACATGTATGGGTAATGGGTAGATGAAAGGAAGAGTAGATGGAAAGATGGATAGATGGATGGGTACTGGGTAGTTGGATAGGTAAATGGATGAGTGGACTGAGGAATAGATGGGTTGGATGAATAGATGGCAGCAGCAATGCTTAAAATTCTCAAAGTTTACCCTATTCATCCTACATTTATTGAGTCCTTGTCCACATGTTGAGCCTCATCCTAGTCAAGATTGTGTGTTCAAGACTGTGACAAGTCACTTCCCCTTAGGGAGCTCAAAGCTAGGGCCAAGATTCAAGCCAGATGAGGAGACAGAATGCAGTGCTGCAGACAATGCAGTCACAGATGCATCCACTATGTCCACTTGAAAGACCAAAGCGGAAAGAGAGACAAACTCCCACTGGGTCTTCTCCACAGGGGAAGGAGACCTGCTGTGTCTCCGAGGGATGCACTGTTCTCCTAAAGAAGAAAGGGAGCCTGACATCCCAGGCAGAGACGCACCTGAGCCAGGTGACGAAGGATAGGACCACGGAGGGTCTGAAGGAGCCACTCACAAAAGAAACATGGCGGAAGGGGAAGAACAATAAAGCCAGCCAGGGGAATTGAGACTTGCTGTGAAGGGTCTGTATTGTCATGCCGGGAGGTTGGGACTTCATCCACAGGCCAGTGGTCTCCAGATCTGGCCAGTTGTCAGAATCATCTGGTTGGACTGGAAAGGGGGTGAGCCCAGGAATCCATATGGATCAACACCTGTCATCACCATCAGCCATATCCCTCCACTCCACTCCACTCTGGTTCATGGGGGAGACCAACAGGAACAGACTCACCAGTGGCCTGATCCTTAAGGGCAGGACTCGCAGAAGCGGCCTCCTCCGTGGTCCCCGCACGTGTTCATTTTGCCTTGAGTTTGACGCCCCCTCTCCCCCCCCCTCCCCGCCCCGACTACTCGGGCCGGGCAAGGGAGGGAGGCGGGGCTCCTGTGTGCGTGTTTGCACATTGACCCTGATGCAGCACGTTTTTATCTCACCAAAGAATTCTCCGACAGGAATCTTTATTGCTCGGCACAGTCTCCCAGCTAACTAGGAGAGCATTTTTCTAATTACATTTCCCTTGAAATACACCCGGGTTTGAGTTAACACCTCTTCAGTCTGCCAAAACCTAAGTCATTTTAAAATTAGTTCTGGAGGTTTTGCAAAAACCCCACCGGGATGCAGCGTTCCTTCCCCACCAGGCTGTGTGCTGAAAACTCTCCCCAGACGCCAAGAGCGATTTTCCTTGGAGACTCTAGGGAGAGAGCCCAGGGAAAGGCCCACATCCAGGCCCGCCAGAGTCTCCTCTCACTCAGATCTGTCGAACAGCCCTCGCAATGCCACAGGATCGAGAGAATCATAAATGCATTTTGCCCTAAGCAGTCTCTCTGATACTTTAAAAAAAACATACGGATGGGAGGGAAAAATGGGATCCATATGGTTTTGAATCATTAACACTTAAATCGTCAAAATAGAGATTTTTTTTTTCCTGGAGAAATTTCCTAGCCAAGGCGCCTTTCACGGCTCTTTAATAAACTGTTTAAAATTCTGTTGTTCCCCCTAAAACACGCAGGCGCATGCCAACATATGCAGCCCGTGTATACACACCCCGCTAAATCTGAGAGGGCGTCACTGGGAAGCACAGCCCATTAGACACTGTCCATCCCCAGGACAGGGTGAGTTAAAAGGCCCTTAAGGTACCTTGTGAGCATTGATGGTCAATAAAATCTACTTAGTTCAATTATTCAGGCCAAAGCATTCCATAGAGCTTTGGGGCTCATCTGGACAAGCCCTTTAATGGTACAGAAGAGAAAGCTGAGCCCCAAAGAAGGCTCGGTCTCTTAAGGCGTTGGTAGAAATTATGGAAGAGCATTTCAGGAGAGGAAACTGCATGAACAAATGGCCTACGCCTATTGCCATGCGACTGAAAGGTAAGGCGTGAGGTAGGGATGCAGGCAGGAGAGAGAGGCTAGAGCTGACCATGGAGAACGTTCCACAGCTCCCCACAGTCTAAATACAGCAGCCTCCTTCTCTAGCCTGTAGGTCAAGGTTGGGGGGAAGGGACCATCACTACCAAACACAGGTCCAAGCCTACCTCTTAGAGCCATGGAAGGGATGGCCTAGTAAGGTAAGGTGACCAGTTAAAAGGTCATTGCCAGAGCTCTTGGGAGAAGGGATGATGGAGTGGACTTGATGATAGAAAGAAAGACACAAACCTGAATGACGTTTTGGAGAGAGACGTGAGAAGATTCAGGGAAATATTGTAGCCGGTGATGGAGAAGGGTCGTCAGGATTCTATCAGGTTTTTGTGGCTGCTATAACAGACTGCCACAAACTTACTGGCTTAAAACACATCAATTAATTCAAATTCACAGTTTCAGAGGCCGGAAGTCCAAAATGAGTCAGAAAGGGCTAACACCAAGGTATCGCGGCAGGGCGATTCCTTCCGGAGGCTCCAGAGCCAAAACCATGCCTTTCCTCTTCCAGCTTCCGGTGGCCGTGGGCACCCCGTGGCCGGTGGCTGCATCATGCAACCCCTCGCTTCTGTTGTCACATGTCTTACTCCTCACTATGGCCACCCGAACCTCCCTCTTACGAGGGCCCTTATGATTACATCAGGCTCTCCTGGATAGCCCCCCCTTCTCAAAATCCCAAACATAATCACATCTGCACAGGCATGAGGTTGTCAATATCTCGGAGCAGGGGCGAGGCACTGTTCAGCCTACCGCAAGAATGAAACCCAGACTTCCAGCTTTGGCAACCAAGTGGAGCTTTCGACCAAGAATGGAAGAGATTCGTGGAGAAGGCAAGGAGATTGATGGAGAAGATGCTGATTCTAATTAGAAGCCTGGGAGACATTCCAGGAAGGGGCTTCCCGACAGACAGTCGATCCAAGAAAAGGGAGCATGACCAGTGACCACGCAGGGGGTAGCGTGGGGGTCACAGTGACAGATACAGGACAGGGATCACAGAGGGATCAAATGGGACAGGGCTCAGGTTCAGCAACTCCTGGGTGACCGCAAAGCCATCGGAGCAGAGTGGAAACAAGTGGCTGGATTTGCAGAGGCTTGAAGTGTGGCCTGGGACATACCTCTTGGAGAAGTGACAGAGCTGAGGTGGAGCCTTGGGAACAGAGCTGGGGCTGCGTTGTAGGCAGAGGGCAGGGACCCCGGGTAGGAGAGGGCTTGGGGGGCTGCAGAAGAAAGAGATGTCCAGATTGCCAGACCCAGAGGGGGGAGGGTGGCCACACATAGGGAGGAACAGGGTGAACCGGGTCCCTCCTCTTCTGCCAGCATGAGAGAGAAGAGAAAAAGAGGGTGGGTACCAATGACAAACTGTCTGAAGACAGAAAGAAAAAAAACTGGTCTCGATTTTGCGTACAAGAGGGAGGGAAGATGTTCAGGTGAAAATGGGACCGGGAGGGGCACCTGGGTGGCTTAGTCGGTTAAGCGTCCGACTTTCGCTTAGGTCATGATCTCGCGGTTCGTGGGTTCGAGCCCCGCGTCGGGCTCTGTGCTGACTGCCAGCTCAGAGCCTGGAGCCTTTTTCAGAGTCTGTATCTCCCTCTCTCTCTGACCCTCCCCTGCTCACGCTGTCTCTCTCTCTCTCCTAGAAATAAAAAATTAAAAAATATTAAAAAGAAAGAAAGAAAGAAAGAAAGAAAGAAAGAAAGAAAGAAAGAAAGAAAGAAAGAAAGAAAGAAAGAAAGAAAGAAAGAAAGAAAGAAAGAAAATGGGACCGGGAGAGGCCAGAGCCATTCGTGGGGCTGTGGGAGAGAAGAGAGGTCCCCAGAGCGACTACATGCAGAAACCAGGTCCTCTCTGGCTTCTGTCTCCTGCTGGGGTCCCAGCTTTCACCCCTCTGTACCTTCCAGGGTATCAAGCTGAGGAAACGGAGCTCCGGCAGGCCAGCTCAGAGGCTGCCTCTCCCCTGCCTTTCCTTCTCTGTTGTCCAGTGACAGCGACCTCAGATTAAAAGCCAGCGGCTGAGTGGCCATGAGGGATGTTGAGGAGGGAGGGCAGAAACGGAGAGCGGTCCCCTCCTCTTTCCCCAGCCCAGCCTCCCTCCCGCGTTTCCCAAACCAGACATCAGCCCTCTGCTCCACGTTGGCCAACTGACTCCCCGTCTCTGGGCCTCCTGATGAAATGAGAGACTTGGAGGCAATGACCGCCAAGGGCCTTTCAGCCCTCCTGGCCTCCAAAGCGCAGCCTTGGACGTGGAAGGGCTGTCTGAGTTGCCGCAGGGAGCCCCAGCCTCTTTGGAGCCGGGCCCAGACCTCTGTCATTGCGTAAACATGATGCAGGCCTGTTTGGTGCCGCATAGCTGTGGTTTTCTGTTTTCCCCAGCAGTAGCTACAAGGCCGCTGCAGTTGAGAAGGCCCAGCAGGGAGGGAGAGGGCGGGGAGGAGAGCAGGAGAGAGTGCTTCTCCGTGCTGCCTCCTCCGCTTGGCTGAGAAGTTTGCAAAAGGGAAACAACATGCGCGGAACAGCCCCCATGCTTCTCTCCCCGCTGATCTCAAGGGAAGTGGGTTGTTTCTAGCTTCTTTTGCAATAGCAAACACGCCCTCCAGGTCACCCCACCTCTGCCTTGGAGCAGACACACTCACAGAACCCTCGTGAACTTGACCGTGGACAGGTCTTACAGTGAGATAGCAATGCCCAGAGGGTGAGACGTGGGTGAACGTGGAAGCCCTCAACAGGAACAAGCACAGACGCCACCAGGCAAGCTCGTTATCGGTGTACGTGTCAGCATGCCGAAACCCTACCTGGGCCTGGCACACAGTAGGCCCAGAGGAGCCGGTGTTTTATAAGCAGAGCAGAACTGAGGCTGGGAAGATCACCCTCAAAGATAAGCACTGGCCACGGAGGGTGTGGCAGATGTGATTGGTGGTTTACTTGGAACCCCTTGCCCAAGCCCCCCCCCTCCCGAGCTGCGGGGGGCCGGGGGGGGGTTGAGTCAAAACAGCACCCACTGGACCCTTCTCCACAGACTTACCCTTGGCTGATGGGAGCTATCTTACCAGATGCCAGGAAATTTGCCCGTCCCTCCAAGGGGCAGCCCTCCACCTATGACTTACAGATCCCAGAGCTTAAATCCCAGCCACTTTGCTTCAAGTTGAGACAAATCTTTGGTGCAATTCACACTCCAGGGTTCCCGCACGAGATCAGGCTAAGTGAATGTCACATCTCTGCCCAGCTCCTTCCTCTCCGCTGCCTCCCTGCCCGCCTTCCTGGTTTCTCCTGAGAATTCCCCCTCCACCTCTGCCACTTGGACAGAAATCCCTGCTTCAGCCTCTGTTTCTAGTGAGCATGACCTAGGACAACGGGGACGGCTTTTCAGATGAGACCCGGCTCAGGGAGCAGCCTTCCCTGCCCACAGCCAAGGGACTTGTCACGCTGCTCACCAGGCAGCAGGAAAGGGCAGAGGACATTTGACAGCTGGCATTTTGCAGGGTCAGAGCTTATCGGTGAGGCTCTGCACGCCCAGGAGGGCTGGTGTGCATAGCAGAGAGGGCCAGATCACGGTTCAGCCGGTCTGCACTCCAGAGGCCACCCAGGGCTGCAAGAAACTGAGACCCCCTGGGGCTCATGTGCTGCTGGCCAGTTCGGCATGCTCCCTGGGGACCAGACAGAAGCCAGGGGCCTGTGGACGACCCAGCGCAGAGCACCACCAGGCAAAGAAGCTGGTGTCTGGAACAAGCCCAGAAGGGCGGATCCGTCCCCAGTCAAGGACTTCACCAATACCACAAGGCCTTACGTGGGTGGCGCCTGAGCTACCAAACCGTGCAAATATTTACAACAAAGTCGAGAGCAGTGTAAGAGTAACGGTAATATATACACTGCACTGAGCCCCATTTCGGGCCACGCCTACTGCCAGCCCCTCATGTGGATTTAGCCACCACCCCCCACCCCCCCGCTGCTCCTGGGAGGTATTATCATCTCACTTTAGAGCAAGTGGTGGATGTGACCGCTTGCCTCGCACGTGTAGTCAGGAAAATATACGTGGGCACACAACACACAGCCGCACGTGTCCCTGTTTCAGTAGCGGGGGAGGGGATAAATGCAGCAGTCTGCCCCAGACACTTTATTAAGGACACTGGTCCTGGAAGAGCAACCCTTGCCTTCTTAAGCTGTGTCTCACCGGCCCTTACCCTCCCGGGTACCCCTGCCGCCCGGAGCAGCCGACCCAGCACCCAGCACGCAGCACGCAGCCACCTCCTTCCTACCCGGCTCTCTCGGGCCTCCAGACTGCCCTCTCCCCTTTCCCAGGAGGGGTCTGAGCCGAGCTGTCCAGTCCTTCAACTGCGCCAGAGGTCAGGGCCCCTTGTCTGTTTCCCAGACCATTCTGTTATCCCTTCCATTCATGATATGAGACTCTTGCCCTGAGATGACGATTTCTGATCTTCTAAGAGGTCGGCATAGGGGGAGCTGGTGCGGGCACTCAGATGTCCCAGAGGGCACCAGGCACCTTCAGGTTCTCCCAAAGTTGCCCACACCCTGTGACTCCAGGCTGAGAGCTCAGCCATACAACTACCCCTCATTCTGAAGTCCCCTGGGGGATGCAGCTGGTCTCCAAGATGATCCCAGGACACCTGGCCTTAGGGGCATGGCTGGGGCATGGCTCCCAGACTCCAGGCTCAGAGCTCTGAATTTGAGGTCCACAGACCAGGGTTCACAGGGCCCTGGTCTGTGCAGGAAGCAAACTCCAAGTCCCTCCCCTTCCACCGCAGCTTTCGGAGCATCTGCACTACCCATCAAGGACAGCCTCAGTCTTCTCTTCTGTGAAACGGGGGTCCACGCCACAGGTTCAGCCAAGTAACAAATAAGGCCACAAACCTCACTGACTTCACGGGACAGCTTTACTCTCACTCACATAAAGGTCCGCATTGGGCAAGCCACTCCCCTTCATCTTGTGGCTTTGACCTCCAAGGCCACTGCAGAGGCCTTTATCTTTCGGCTTTGACCTCCAAGGCCACTGCAGAGGACAGGAGAGGGGGATGGGGAAGGCATGTATCAATCAACTGCCTCAGCCACAGGGCACACCCAGGTTTCGTGGCCCTAAAACTCATATAATTTAAGGGATCTCATTAAGAGGTATACAATGTTACACATGTCAGTTGCCCACAGCTAGTCCAATACCGCTGTACACAGAAATGACAAAAACAAAACACCCAGAGTCCCCAGAATGAAAGGGTCAGGGCAAGTGAGAGCCCTGAAACCCACACTCTATTGACTTCGGGATAAGTCGGCACCTGCCAGGCCCTGAAGTGATGCACCCCTGTGGCTCACAGTCCATTGGCCGGAGCTGTCACATGGGTCCTGTCCAGCACAGGAGGCTGTGGCTGCGGGGGGGGAGACTAGGGGAGCCCCTGGATGCTTGTGAGTGAGTATAAGCATCTCCAGCGGCATGCTGTGCTCATAGCAGCTGGGTGCGGGGGTCGGAGGGTTAGAGAGTGGAGGTGGAAGCCTTATGCAAATGTAGCATTCTAGAATGATCCATGTTTTTGCCAACGTGTCTCCCAAAGAAGGCACAAGGGAGGGTGGGGCAGGGAAGCCTTGCCCAGTCCAGAGTCGGAGGTCAGGTCCTTTCTCAACAGTGAGAACCTGAGTGATTCATTTAACCCCCTAGTGCCCCGCTGGCCCCATTGCCCAGGTATGTACGTTAATCCTGACCTCCCAATGTAGCCGTTAAAGAGAAAACTAGATCAAGTGCCCAAACGTGCTTTGCAAACAGCCCAGCACGGTGCAGAAGTGAGCCTCATTGTGGGGCGCCTGGGTGGCTCAGTCGGTTAAGCGTCCGACTTCGGCTCAGGTCATGATCTCATGGTTTGTGGGTTTGAGCCCCGCATCGGGCTCTGTGCTGACTTCCAGCTCAGAGCCTGGAGCCTGTTTCAGTCTGTGACTCCCTCTCTCTCTGACCCTCCCCTGCTCACGCTGTCTCTCTCACTCTCTCAGAAATAAATTTAAAAAATTTTTGAAATATTAAAAAAAAAGAAGTGAGCCACATTGTAATTCTTTGTAGCAGGGCAGCTCTGTCATTCTTTGAATGGTCACCTGAAAGTCAACGGCCACTTGTCCCAAAAAGCTCAGCCCCTAGGGCTTCGCGGCTGCCTCGGTCATGAAGCCAAAGGTTAAGCCCCCCAGTATTTTCTTCTGCAGTCTGTCCTGCCTTACCCCACCTGTGTCACTAGCCTTGAAGAGATGAGCCAGGGCAGACAGAGCAGACTCAGCTGCTGCATGGACTTGCTGGATTCTCCAGGAAGATTCTAGAATAGAGCTCAATGGCTCTCTAGAGGTTAGCTTACCCATTGTGGGTGCCGGAAAACCTCAGCTACTTCTGGGGGTCCCCAGCAGGCATCAGCAGGATGATCAGAAAGAAGCAGCTCAGCTGTTCTAGGACAGTATCCCCCACCGCACAACACCCTAATAGGGCTATTTTTAACTCTCCACAACCCCCATGCAACCCTCTCACTCTGGGAATGTCAGACCGCATCATAATAAACACATCAGAATACGTCAGCACCCACTTCAAGTATCATTTACATAGAACTTCATAGGAACGAAGAGGAGTTGAATTAACAAGTTGGCGTGATGTGAACGTTCTGTACATATGCAATTAAACATCGTTTAATTTTGATCTTGCCATCTTTTTTGAAGTTGAGAGTATTTTTGTAGGCATCAAATATTCTTGGAAAGATCATAATCTGTAGGCCTGAGCTTACAGCACCTGTGGATACAGCTGTCCAGCGGCTCGCCCATCTGCGTCCCTCCCTCCCCTCTGTCCTCAGCACAGGCTGCTCGTTCCTGCTAAGTCAGGAGCTTGACCTCGCTCCCTGCCCCAGACAAGGAACTGAAAGTCCAGTGAGGGACTGAGTGACGGTAGGGGCCCTGTCTGAGCCCGTGGCCAGAGCCAAGAAGGGAGGAGAAGAGTCGCAGGTTGTCTGGGCGACTGTCCACGACCACAATGAGAAACAGATCTTGGCCAAGATCACAAAGCCAGCCATGGCATGGCCCCTGCCTCTCTGAGCCTCAGTTTCCCTATCTGCAAGTAAGCAAGCAGCAAGCAAGGGAGGGAGGGGGAGGGTTCGATAACCTCTCCCTAATTTTCCAGATGTGTAGAGTTTCAATTTTACAGTATGTTTATTGCTGCAAGGTATCAAGGTCAATGCGATTAAGAGGGGTATTTTTTCACACCTGAAACGTTTTTGAAGGGATTATAGGTGTGTGGGTGCAGATGCAGGTACTGATTTTTCATTTGTGTGTGAATATGTATATGAACCCTCGAGAAGGTTCACATGGACGTCGCACCTCATACTAAGTGTACATGTGTTGTATAAATGCACACGTAAGTGTTCATGTCATATATGCACGCATGAGTGTGCATTTGTTCCTGTGCAAGCATGCACATGTGTGGCACGGAGAAGGCCAGGTGGAAGGGATGGTGTTCATAAGCTCTGCATGTTGCTTTTTACCTTCCTGGTTCCTGGGTCCCAAAAACTCTTTCTGTAAAGTGTTCCAGTGTAACCCTCAGCTGCCTGCCCTTTGCTCCCACATACGGGCATTGTTATCCCTGAGAGCAGACCAAGAACCAGATCATGCTGCCATTAGGCACCGATGCATGTGAGTTATGCTTTACAAAGGCCCTTCCCTTCCCTGTCTTCTCTTGACCCCCGGATAAAACTGGTGAGGACAGGTGTCATCATCCCCATTTGCCAGAGGAGCTAACAGGGGCTCTCCCAGTGGCTAAGTTGCATGTGAGAGGAGAGGACCTGGGTACGGGCTCTCCTGCACATCTCTCTCTGACTTCTTCCCAGGCTATCAGGATCCAGAGTCAGGCGTGCACCAAGGTCAGCGTGCGGTGCAGTGCCGAGGTGGTGAGCGGTGGCCCCTGGGCGATGGCCCAGCCTCAATGTTGGGCAAACAAGGCTGCCAAGCGCCAGGGACATGTCAGGTCTCGCCTCTGCCCGCTGCTCCCTGGGATCAGCAGCTGCCGTCCCGGAGCCAGGGAGCCATCCCCTCAGAGCAGCTGGGCAGGGCAGGGCGGGGCAGGGATGAAGGCGCTACTTCTGGGCAGGAAGAGTTTCGGGTGGCCCCACGCCAGAGCACGTGGGGTCACTGGCCCAGTCCCCACGCTCCAAGCTGCAGCATCACTGTTTTCTCTGAGTCTGATACCCCCACGGTGCCGGCAGCCCAGACAACTTGCCGGGCACACCTGTCAGCCTGTCCACTCCCCACAGCAACCCTACAAGGTGACTATTTTCATTCCTGTTTTGTGAATAAGAAAACTGAGGCCTATGAGAAGTAAGGGATCACCCCAAACACACAGTGAGTTTAAGTCAGCAGCAGAAGACCCAAGGTCTTGTTCCAGCTGCGTCCCAGAATAAGGTGGTTATTGGGCACCTAATATATGTCAGGAACTATCCCAAGTACTTCTCAAGATCTCCTTTATATTTCTCCACAACCCAGTGAGGCAGAGAGCATCACCTCCATTTTGGAGAAGAGTAAACAGCCTCAGAAGTTAATTTGCTCAGCTGACATCACAAAATTAGTAGATAGCAGAGTTGAACCCAAACCCAGGTACGCCTGCCTCAAAGGCACCTAATGAAGTCAGGAAGATCTCCCTAAAATACACCTCTGACTAGGCTTTGCCTCTGCCCTCCCACTGCTTCCTGGTGCCTCAAAGACCACAGAGAAGGTCCAAGAGCCTTAACCTGGCATTCAAGGCCCCCCACCGCCTGGGCCCAAGCACTGCTCCTTCTCCTCCAGCAGCCCACCCCACCCCACTGCACCCATAGTCACCGTATTGTATTCCCTTGAGCATGCTATATATTTGCAGAGCCCTGGCCTTGGCCAAGCCTGGTCCATCTGCCAGAAATGTCCTTCACCCTCTTCGTGGCCTGTCACATTCCCATGCCACGTGGTGGAATCAGAGAAAAGTGTCCTAGAGGAGGTGTCATTTGAGTTGGAGTCGGTTAAGCCTCTGGATTCATGAAACAACTTTCACATTCATTACAGTGTGATACTGCTGAGAGGACATTGGTGTTTATTTGAATATCTGGTCCCTAGATTAGGAATGCTTTCAGGGCAGAGATGGTGAGCTGTTTATATCTGTATCCTAGCAACTAGCACAGGGCCTATCCCAGCACAAGTTCTCACTCAGAGTTTGTGGGTGGGTGGGTGGATGGATGGATGGATGGATGGATGGATGGATGGATGGATAGATGGACAGGTAGACAGACAGATGGATGGATGGATGGATGGATGGAAGGATGGACAGATGGATGAATAGGTGGATGGATAGGTGGGTGGGTGGGTGGGTGGATGGATGGATGAATAGGTGGATGGATAGGTGGATGAATAGGTGGATGGATGGATGGATGGATGGATGGATGGATGGATGGATGGACAAACGGATGGATAGATGGATGGAGAGATGGGAGATGGGTGGATGGATAGGTGGATGAATGGGTGGGATGGACAAACAAATGGACAGATAGACGGATGGAGAGATGGGTGGATGGATGGATAGATGGATGATTTGTTTAGAAGATGAATAAATTAGTGGATGGATGGAGCTTGAAAGTATGGAAAAAGAGGAAACGGGTGAATTACTCATATCACCAAGTGCAAAACTATTCAGCATCGACAGAGTATATAAAGGACTCTCCCTCCTCCCACCACACTCAGCCAATAAATAAGTCAAGAAGACTCCCCTGCTTGTATCTTTTGCAACGTTTTGCTCCAGGTTGAAAAAGACCTGGCAGACCCTTCTGGGGCAAAATAAATAAATAAATAAATAAATAAAACCAGACAAGTGTCTCAGATGGAGTGGGAAAAGGACCCCCATCCTTTTGGTTGAGCTCACATCCTGGAAACCTGTGGCTCTACTCTAGGGAGAGGCAGGGCCTGCCCTGACCCCTGAAATGAGCTAAGCAGGGAGTATCCCAAGTCCCATCTTTCCATGAGCGAAGAGCTCTTCCATGCCTGTCTTCTCACTGCTCCAAATTCCACTGCCCAGGATAAGTGGAGCTGGGGCTTAATGTCGCTTTAATACCCAAACCAAAGTCACATTGGCCAGAGAAAGCAGGGCCTGGGGGTCAACCTCCAGGAGGTGCTGGGGCAGGAAGAAACTGGACCAACATCTGGAGATGGCTGGAGGGGGCTGGGCCACCATCAGGGGGAGGGTTCAGAGAGCAACAGTTCTGAACGTGGAGCAATGGGCGTGAGTCCTCCCCAGGAGCGCACAGGGCCGAGGCCAAGGCTCCTCCTGAGGAAGGGCAAGGGCACGGGCTTCCTTCTAGGTTCCACCCCACCCCTCAGCATCCCCACCCACCCCAGCAGCCTCACATCTGCAAGCGGGGCCCTGCCAAGTAAACAGCTGCAGCCCACGCTCCAAGGCTCCCCAAACCCCAGCACTACCCACAACAGCCAAAGCCACATCCCATCCATCCCCCCGCGTGGGGCCCAAGGGAAGGGAAACGCTCATTAATCACAAGGCAATGGCTTCCGGGCAGCCTTGGAGACAGGCAAAGGAGACCGGGGCTGGGAGGGAGCTCCCCACAGGCCCCTAAGGGAGGTCAGGGCTCCCCACTCTGACCCAGTGCAGAATCCATCAGCCAGTGGCTTGCCTTCTGGTGCCCAGTAAATCCTGGAGAGCCAGCCAGTCCTGGTTGTGGCCTGGGAATCCAGAGAGATGGGCAGATGCTTCCATTCAGTGAGATATCAGAGGAAGCGTCCAAGGTCAGGTTGGAGACTTGGTCCTTTGCCTGGCCTCTGGCAGTTTGTGTGACCTTGGGCAAGTGACTTTTTTCCTCTCAGGGCCCCTGTTTCTGCAAACTAGGGACAGAGCTCTGGCTCTACCTGCATGCACATCCTAGAATTAGTCTTCACCCTGTGGGAAGGGCTCCTACTGGTGTTATACTCTCCATCCTTAGAGCCCCTGAAGAGTCAGCCACGGTCCTTGGCCCCACCCGACTCCCTGGGAAATGGGTGTTATGGGGCCATCATGGTGTTTTTAAAATGCATTTGAATGTCTTTGGAAGAGACGTGCAGTTTTCATTGGGATGCACCATCCCCACCGAGGCACATCGCCTGAAAGCCACCCCTTCTCATACTTCACTCGCCTGCACGGCCCCCGGAATCCAGCAGGAGAGGCCAGGTTGTGCCGCAGAAGCCACCAATCCCCCAGCCCTCGGTGGCTTAGCAAAACAAAGTCAATGTCTCACTCATGGTCCAGGTCAGATCGGGGGTCTCCGCATCACTCAGGCTGATGGAGTCCCCATCCTGTCATACACTTCCATGGTTGCCAAGACAGGGCAAGGCCAGTGGCAATGACTCTGTCCACTCAGAAGCAGCACCCTTGGATTCTGCACCCATCCCGTTGGCCAGAGCACATTACACAGCCTCCTCAGAGGGGACTTGGATGCCCAGAAGGAGGAGAGAACCGACTGGGATACCTGAGCCACCCTAATGACCGCAATACCCAGGAGGCAAAGACTTGCAGCTTCTGGTAGAAAGGATGAGGTCCCAGCTCTGGGTAAGCACGCAGCAGACTCAGAGCTGCTCCCAGCCCCTCCCCCAGACAACCTCGGGGCTGCCCCTGGGCCCAGCACTGCACCAAGGCCAGGGACACCGGGATGCCTGGGATGCTAGGCCCTGGAAGGAAGCGCTGAGGAGTAGCACAGAGTCACACTCCAGTGGGGACCCGCGTCACAACATGCAACCCTTTTGGTTGAGTTCTGTCCCAGTGACTATCATGTGACGGGCCAGAGGCAGCAATAATCCCAACAATGCTTCCCCTGCTCCCCCAGGCAGAGGAGATGGCATTTGAGGATGGGTTTCGAAAGAAATAGAAGTGTCTGTCAAGTGGGCGAGTCGGGGAACTGCAGGAGTAAACAGAGGGGTCAGGGAAGGGCTCATCGTTTGGCGTGGTCACGGTAGAGTGAGCATCAGAGCAGCAGACAGACGGAAGGGAAGGCTGGGCTAAGGTGAGAAGGGCCTTGAATGTCACACCACGCAGCCAGCTTCCTGCAGAACGTACCCTAGGGGCGATCTTATGAGCTCCTCGATTGGGAGCCCCAAACTTCGGGGCACAAAGCTGGAGCTTTGGCAAACCCTCACCTTCCTGAGTGTTTACTTTGTGATAGGTGCGTGCTCAGCAGATCGCGCTGGCCGTCACATTGTTGAAGCCTTGGAGCAGATCCCTGGTGGAGGGCTTATTGCTGCCCCATTTTACAGTGGGGAAACTGAGGCCTGTAGGGGTTGACAGTTGCCCAGGATATTCAGGTGGCAAGTGAAAGATCTAGAATTCAAACCTGCGGCTGTCTGATCTACTAGGACACTCACCAGCACCCAGATGCTGGATGCCTCACAGATACCTCATTTTCTCCCAAATCACCCATGATACCTAGTGTCCCACAGAAGGCGCACCTCACGGTGATAATCAGATACTCAGAGGCTCTCAAAGCCGGGGCCACGTGAACTTGGGCATCTTCTCTGAAACCTCAGGACACCAAGGGAAAGAGAGCCTGGAGATTTCCAGTGCCTCTTCCCCAAGGTCGCTGGCATTCCTGGGTGAGCCAACAGGGAGGTGGGTTGGGGTGGGCAGGCCATCTAGGGAACCCAGCAAGAGGCAACAGGAGGCAGACAGCCCAGGACAGCCAGTCCGGCAGATGTAGTGGAACACACAGCACAGGACACCTCGGGGTTTTAGCAGGAGTCAGGCCCCTCTACAGACAAGGGAAAGGGGATAGAGTAAATGGTGAGTACATCTCATATCCCAGGCACCACGCCAAGCCCACCGGCAGCATCTGAGCACACGCAGGTATCCAGGTGCCACCCTGTCCGCTCCACTGGGAAGAGCATGGAGGCACAGAGGGGATAAGAGCCTCGTTCAAGGGCATGAAGCTTAAGTTAACATGCTGGAACTAGACTCCAGATTCCCAAACACCACACCACAGCCACTTCCCTGGGGGGTCAGGGACAAAACCCTAGGGTGAGACAGGAACCTGGATGGGACCCGCACATGAGGGTCAGTCCCAACTCTTGGATCTGGAATTAGAGAACCAGGCACAGCGTGGGTTCCTGGAGCAGGGCAGGCCAAATCTCCAAGTGCACCCCAGGAGGGAGTGGGGCTCCCCAAATCCCTCATCCTGTGGTCAGCTCAGGGCACAAGGAGTGGCCTATCAGGGCTCACCCGTGAAAAGAATCCCCCCTCTTTGGCCAGCTGCCGTGAGGCTTACATGCTGTCCATGACAGGGGGCTCACGCCCTCTGAGCACATGCTACTTCCAGTCTTGGTTTTGAGAGAAATGCCCTGGGGATGGGGTGGAGAGATTAAGTGTCAAGGAGAAGCAATTAAGTGTCAAGGAGATTGTCTAATCACCAGAGCCCCTTCCCTCTCCCGCCCTCTCCCTTCAGCCTCCAGATTTACAGGTTGGAACCCATTAGGATACACACTCCCGACTAAGGATACACACTCCCAACAAATGCTAGACCCCAGCAATCTCTCTCAATTCCCGTCTGCCTGGGTCCTCTTGGGCCCTCCCTTCCCCTGGCATGGCTGCTATAGGCTTCCACTCTGATTTCCCCGAAGAAGTTTTTCTCCGCCTGTGACCTTGGGCAAGCACTGCCCTCCCCCCAGGCCTCAGTGTCCACATCCATCAAATGGCGGAATGATCTCTCAATGTGTTACCTTCTAACTGGCCAGGATTCTTGAGCTGCCGTCTTCCAGATGGGTGGAGGGAGGCGTGCGAGGCCAGCTGGGCCCCCGGCTGAGGCAGGGAATGGAAGAGCAGACCTCAGGCCCACCCTGCTGCCCATTTCATCAATGCCTGCTTTTGTCTTGAGCCTTCGGCAAGCAGGTGAGTTCATTTTCCATTAAGGACAATTATCTCTTCATTTGCATATGCTAAATGTGACATTTAAGGGAGCAGTTCCTCCCCACCCCAAACAGGATGAAAGTCCTCTGACAGGCAGGCAACCTGCGGTTTCGGGGCAGAGGTGTAATTGGCTCTTATTAAGGGAAGATGCGGGGAGATACAGGTTTTGAAATGCAAATGACGGCATCACTTCTTCCACTGGGGCTGAATGGAGAATGATGAAGGCCCGCCTGGTGGCTTCCCAGCCCCTGGCCGTCCATATCCGGGCAGGACAGGCCTCCTGACCCATAGAAGCTAGGCAGAGGCTGGAGGCTCCCCACCTCCTATCCCGCACATCACTGCCCCCCCAGCAGGCTCACCCCACGCCAGCGAGCCTGCCACGCCAGCAGCTCCACCCTGCCCCCCTGGAGCCAAGCAGATTCTGCTGGAGAAAGTGGGGTCTGTCAGCACGATCCTTGGCCCCGAAACCCACACCAACAGCCTCTACGGTGGCTACTGCCAAATTTCAACCATAACAAGGCGGAAGCCAGGAGGCCCTAAATACCCCACCCCACATAAGGCCCCTGCCAGTCTCTGTGCTTTGGGTTATGATTCCTCTCCACCCCCCCCCCCCCCCCCACCTGGCAAGCTCTCGCTTATCTCAGCCAGCTCAAAGGGCACCTCCTCTGTGAAAGTTGCCCCAGTGGCCCAGGCTGAACTGACGATGGCCTCCTTTATCCAGAGCGCTGGCCTCATCACTGGGGCTGTGAGCCTTTTTAAGCAGGTGTAATTCTGATTCATGCCTGTGCACAAATATCTGCTCAGAACTAGATCCTCAAAGGAGCTCTTTTGGTGGACCCATGGACGGAGACAGAGATGGATGGATGGATGCATTGTCATTATAAAACTTGACCCTGCACTTGCCTCAATAATTACTTACAGCACCTCCCGTTGCACTGATGGGGATAGTGAGGCTGGGCGGCACGGAGGCTCCACCCTACGATACTGCTCTTGACTCCCCACTCCAGTTGGATTATCATCGCTTGGCATCAAAAACTTCAAAAGTGATGGAAGCTTTCTATCTGGCTGCCTTGTCCCGTGGTACTCACAGCTGACGTCCTGTCCCTCTTCAGAGCCAGCCACCGAGACTGAGGCTTACCTTGAGGACACTGTCCCCTCTCCCATGGTCACTGACTCCCACCTGATTGCTACAAAAGCAAAGAAGGTGAAGTCAGAGCTCTTCCCCAGCCTGACGCTGCTGTGGAATGAAACCTACAGACCCCAGGAAAGGAAACACCTGCTAGTAACCTTCCTTTGCCCCCAGTATCCAGAGCTGTCCTCTCCCTTATAGAGCCCAGTGCGGGGGGGGGGGGGGCGGGGAACCATAGAGACAGCAGAGGGGACGCTGGACTCTGCCCCCTAAAATCCTGATGCCATCCCCCAGCTCTGCCCGAGTCACCCTCCCTGCCATCCGCACCTGCCTCCTTGCGGTAGCAGACGCTTGGCGGGCAGTCAGGGTTCAACTTCCACTTTGCTGTTTATGATCTGTGAAACTTTGGGCAAGTTTGGAAGCTGTCAGAGCCTCAGCTTTCCCTTCTGTAAGCGGGATGACAAGGCCTTTCGCACAGAATTATTCCCCCATGAGTTAAGCTAATCTATGTGGAGACCCTGAGCAGGCGGTAGGTGCTCAGTGAAGCTCTGTTCCCATCCCTTCTCCTCCCCCTGATCTTTAAGGTGAGAGCTCAGAAGGAAGGAGCCCTATATCCCTATGCGGGACAGTCGGGGGGGGGGGCGGGGGGAGCAGCACCAGGCCCGAGTGTCTTGCTCCCCCGACCCCAACACAGAGTGAGCACATAGGGAGTTGGCAAAACCATAGCCCTTTCCACTCCCCAGACATCTCCCAGAGTCGTCTTCCATAAAAAGCAGGTGTTTGGGATTCAAAACTCTCAATGGACACCTTCAGACAGATCTAGATAACAGAGCCAGCTCCCCTGTTGCCCAGCAGCCAGTGAGATCATAGAATGGAGGGGCCACACAGCGCTTCCCTCACCTGACCACGGATTCCAGTCACCTGGGGGCTCTGACATCTCCCAGAGCTCAGCCATGCCCCCAAACGATCAAATCAGAATGTCTGGGGGAAGGAAGGAGCTGGGCATTGGGATGTGTGAGTACCCTGAGCATCGGGATGCGTGAGCACCCCGAGGTGGCTCTGGCATGACTCAAACTTTGGGAACCACTGGGCAACAGGACAGGACAGTGATGGCGGGCTGCTGGCCAGGACTCGACGCTGTTCAGAGCGCTTTCTTATTTATCTGTTGCCTCATCTGCCATCATCGGCAGGCTGAGGAGCCGCCTCATTCTACCCATTGCACAGAGGAGGAAAGGGAGGCCTAGGATGTGGCCATATCTCCTGAGACAGCCATTGATAAGTCTGAACAAAAGCTCAGTCTCCTCCCAACCCTTGAAGCTGGACTCCTACGTCAGCACAGGGGGCCCAGGGTAGAGTCATGAAGAGTCAAGGAGCCCAACTTCCAGGGGCCCCTGCTTTCTGGGTTGGTTCTCCCAACCTTTCCTGGGAAGAGGTTCTGATGGTGGGGGGCAGGGCACAGCAGGAGTGTCCCCGAGGCAGGCAGGGAGGGCTTTGCACGCTGGATGCGGGCCAGCACGCTGGGCCAGCTCATGACTTGGCCCCAAGTAGGCCCTGGCTCAAGCCCAGGGACTTCTCCCATCTGACTTCATCCTGTGGTGTGTGGGGGTCTGTTCCAGGATGGTGGGGCCCAGACATTGCCTCTGAGTCTTTCCTGACACTTCTCTGATAACAAAGAAGGAAGCTTAACAAGGAGCGGAAGGTTTACAGGGGGATTTCAGCTCCTTCCTCTAGGTCTGTGTTGGAAACACACCCGTTCGCAAAAGCCCGGGGCACCACTGGCAGAGAAATCAGAGGGGCCCACGGCAGCTCTGGGGCTGGCTTTGCTCCCACCACCCCTGCCGGTCCTTGAAGACCATCAGCCGCCGCTCATCCAGCCCACCCCCTCCCTGGCCCATCCACTTCAGGGGACAGACAAAGGGGGCGAAGACAAGGACATCAGCCAATTCGCGGAGCGCAGAACAATGGGGTACCCAGCAGCCATCCAGACCCAAGTTCAAATTCCAGCTCTGTGTGACCTTGGACAAGTTGCTTAACCCCTGCAAGCCTTGAAGCTCTCACCTATAAAACAGTGGAGCTAAGAATCCTCACCTCCGAGTGTCTGGGAGACTGGGGTTACATAGCATCCAAGGTGACTGCGGGCTCCCAGACATGTTATCTGACGTCCCTTCGCCTCAGCAAAGTTCACCTTCAAGGCGGGAATGATGAGGCTTATTCATGGAGGCAGAGAGAGAAGTGCCCCTGTTAAATGAGCTCCTGCACATAAGGAGCTTCGAACAGTGTCCGGCCTACGGTGAGCATGCCTGGCACACAGTAGGGCCTCCAGAAACATCTGCTTCCTTCCTCACCTTGCAGGCGCTTTCAGGATGTGGCCACGTGTGGTCAGCTGCCTTCCTCTGGTGCCCAGTGACTGGCTCTCAGCCACCGCCTTAACAAATTGGAAATATTGCCCACTTACTCTTCTCCCTTTCCATAAAGCAATCACGGAACAGAGGCAGCGACCTTGGGCAACCTCACACCGCAATGTTTTCCAAAAGGCGAAGCCCTGCCTCACTGTGAAAGAGCTTGGGCCCTCTCCCATGCCCCACTTCCCTCCAGTGGCCGGGCCTAGCAGGGATGGTCTTGGGGCTCTAGTTTGGTTTGATTTTTTTTAATGTGGGAGATGTCCACCAGGGCAGAGAGTGCAGTGAGGGCCTATGTGCCTTGAGCAATGAAGAAATCATGGAGATTTTTTTCAACCCCAGCAACGTTTATTAAGCAGGCACCAGTCCGGGCACACTGGCACATTTCCTCTGATCCAAGTACAGCCCTGAGGGGAAGAGTTCCCAGCGTTTCCAGAGAGGAAGTGAGGATCAGAGATGTCAGTGACTGACCTCGGTGAAGTGGATTAGAGGAGAATTCAAACCTGTAACCTGTGACACTGTGTCCCCGTTCTGTCTTCATCATGCCACACACCCCGCCCCCCGAGATAGGCTAGAAGTTCCGTCAGAGATGTTGGTCACCTCAGCAAGCCCAGACCAGCTCCGTGGAACTGCTGGATTTCAGGTCAGAATAAGCACCATGTCTAACAATTCAAGCTGCCTGAGATGAAGAGTGCTACCTTCAGAAGAGTGAGCTCCCTGTTCCCAGGGGAATGCAAGCTGGGGCTGTGAAAGGGAACAAGGCAATTTCCAAGACCCGGTAAAGAAAAGACCAAGGTCCCTTCTAACTGAGCATCTATAGCCCCAGGAAATTCCCTTATTCAGCAAACGTTCCTTCAGCACCCTCTCGGCTGTGGCCCAGGCTCTGGGACAAAGGATAGACAGGTCAGGAAATGCTTTTGCACCTTGCAGCTTACATTCTGGTTAAGGTAGTGAGGAGTTCAGCAAAACGTGTAAGAGCTTTGAAGAAAGCAAATACGGTAACGGGATGGAGAGTGAGTAGGGTTGGTAGAATGGTCAGGGAGGGCCTCTTTGAAGACTGAAAAGCAGAAGAGAATGCCACACAGCAGATATGCTCAGACACCAGACGCCCAGAGGCCAGGAGGTGGGACCCTTAGGGAAGATGGGGAAGAGAGGGAAGAGGGGATCTGGGGCACAGTGGGGCCGGGGTCTCGGGGGACGAGCACATCACCCGGGCCGCACCCACTGGGTCTGGGGTGCGGGTCCCCCAGGGATGCTATGCTCTGACTTGTTGGTAAATCTCCTTCTAGCAGCTCTGGGGAGAAGGGAGCAGAGGGGCGCAGGACCGGACTCCTGAGGCCCAGTCAGGAGGCCGGTGTAGCCACCTGGCGGACAGAAGATGAGGGTGTGGACAGGAACCCTGACAGTGGGTAGAGGTGGCAACGTAGGGGCAGATTCAGGACCCAGGTGGAATCAATAGAATCGGTTGTCAGCAGCGAAGGAGAAGGGCAGGGCCAAGAGTGACCCATGTGATGTGAGCCAGCATGGGGAAGAAATCACGAGTCCAACTTCAGCCATGACCACTTTGGATGGGGCATCCTCTGAGGGTCTGCCCAGACATCTGGGGTTGGTACATGGCCTACCTGGGTCCAGAGGACATGGGGCCTGACGCCAGCCCCACCCCCCCTCAAAGGAAGAGCTAAGGGAGGGCCCGGAGCATGAGGTTTGGCCAGGACCGTGTGTGGGGCGGGGCCTGCGGTGGATCTATCCCAGGCCGACATTGCCCAGCAGCTGAGCCCGGTAGAGGTAGGTGTCCACAGTAAGCCAGGACTGGAACTCCTGTGTCCCAGACGGCTGTGTCGCCTCGGGCCAGCGACTGCCCTGCCCCGGGATGCTGAGGCGCCACTACTGTTCTCAGACAGGAGTGCAGAGGCCTGCCTGGCTTATTCTAAGCCCTTCCAGGAGCCAGAAGCATAGGCCGCCCCACTGGCCCTGGACAGTGGGGCTAAGGACAGCTGCCCTCCCCCATCCACTCCTCTTCGGTCAAGGAGGTGGTGCCGTCCCACTCAGGACATCCACCTGACCCCCAGCAAGAGCAGGGAGGGCCTACGTGCCCTGAGCAATGAAGAAATCATGGAGACTTCTTTCCAAACCCAACAGCACTCATAAGCAGGACCAGTCTGGGCACACTGGCATGTTTCCTCTGACCCGCCAAGGGAGGGCCAGCGGCATATGGCTAACAGGAACGTAGAGAATGTAGGGGCCTGATGGCATTCAGGGTCAGAGGAGGGGTCAAATCCCAGCTCCGCCATTGACTTGGGTGTGACAACAGGAAAGCCACTTGTGTGCTGATTTGTTAGCATCACTTCCCTTCCCCATGGAGTGGGAATAGCAACTAGCCCCGAAGGCTATGATGGAGGTTAAACATGCCCAGCTCCCTCCAACTTTCCCTTCCTTCACAGCATCTCAGAAGCAGAATCCTGGACTGGAATGAGTTCCTGCTAAGTCATCCCATCCTAGAGTTTGTCATACTGGGTGGTGACGGATGGGTGATGGGCGTATCTCCGACTGTTATGTTCATCATGTCCCCAGAGCATGGCATGGTGTTAGGCATGAATGAATGAATGAATGGATGGATGGATGGATGGATGACTGAATGAGTGAATGAATGATGGACGAATGAGTGAATGAATGAACAGATAAATGGATAATTGAATGAAAGAATGGAGAGGTAGATGGCTGAAAGAATGGATGGGTAGATGGATGAACGAGTGAATAAATGAATGGACAGATAAATGGATGAGTGGATAAATGTATGAATGAGCAAATGAATGGATAGATCAAAGAATAAGTGAATGAATGAACAGATGAATGAATGAGAAGCTGCCTCCTCGGGCTATCTGTCTAGAGTGAGACCTCTCAAAGACTTGTCACTCTGTACCAACCATGTAAGGTACCAAGGCTGGCCGGGGGCTGGGCAAGAACCCCAACTTGGACCTGACCTACACCTGATCACTCGGGACTCTTTGTAATTCCACAATTGGCTGGGAAGCCAACCCCCAGAGTCTGAGCTGAAATAAAAAGTCACAGCCAGGAAAACTTCCCCAGTCCCAACCATTTCCCCCAGTCACACCTGGGCCTAGAGGCAGCACTGAACAGACAGAAATCTGGGGCACTGGAGTCCAGGCTGCCCACTGTACAAATGGAAAGCCTGAAGCCAGGGCGGGTGGGGACTTCCTGAGATCAAACGGCCTTACAGTGGCTGGTACTACAGGCCAGGTTTCCTGGCTCCTAGGCCCTCTGTGGTGTGTGAGGGGAGAATTGGGGCAGGAAGCCGTGGGGACCAGGCCTCCCCACGGCAGCTTGGGGCCTGACAGGCTGCCCAGGCCAGGGAACCGCCTCCAAGCCTCCTCCAGCAACCCCTGCTCTCACAGGCGCCCCACTGCCTTTCGGAAGCAGCCAGCTCCAAGCAGGCAGATGGCCGGCAGGCCACTCGCCCAGCCCTCGGGCCCAGATGGCGGTCCCAGTGCTAGGTGGGACGTTGCAGCAGCAGCAACAGGAAGCCCACTGCTCGCCAAGGCCGCCTGAGGCCCATCGAAGAGGGAGAAACACCAGGTGCAACCACATGGCCGCCCTGCCTTGCCTCCTGGGGGCTGGCACTGCTCGGAGGCTGCGGAGGCCAGGAGTACAGAGGCGTGGGCCGGCCCAGCACTGTGCAGACTGAGCCTGGGCACGATCGTTCAGGGTGGCACCACTCAGTGGGGGCCCAGACCACAATGGGCCTCCCAGGGACAGTCCCCATCAGGCCTCTGAGTCTCTAACGGGATCTCTCAGGGTCGTGAATAATCGTAATAGTAATAATAATCAGCAATATTCCTTGAGGGTCTACTATGCACTGCGTGCTACTCTAAGAACTCTACAAGTACAGACGCCGTCCCTGTAACAACCCTGTGAGGCAAAGCTATTATTATCCCATTATACAGAGGAGAAAATGGAGGCTCAGAGAGAAGTAATTTGCCCAAATCACATAGCTAGGAAGTGGCAAAGCCAGGTGGCCTGGGTCTGGAGCCTTTGCTCTTAATCATCCCCCATTTCTGGCTGGGCCCCACTGGTTAAGTCCTACGCAGCCCAATGCAAGGGGTGCCCGGGACACGCTATCTTAAATTCAAAAGTGTGACTTGGTGGATTATGAACTGCCTGTTACACGCGTTCACCCATGCCGGCTGGACTTCTCCAGGCAGAGGCTGCCTGCGCAGGGTCAGGACAAGCCCAGGTAGGTCTTAAGAGATAAGCAGAATGGGCAGTTGAGGACAGGCCATGAGGGTCTCTGGAAGAAGGCACATGGGACCCTAAAAAAGCCATCAGCACACAAACATACACTAAACACTTACACAGTGGAATACTCAAGAGCATCCACTCACACACATGTGAACCTGTGTGTGTGCGCACAAGGACAGACACACACCCAGGCCATTCTGGGGGAAAGCAGGACACTGTGATGACCACATGACAAGCCCGTGTGCCTGGAGACCCACAAGAGAGGTGTCTTGTCCGGATGTCTGCCCCCAGGAAAGCATGAGGCAGTCCCTTTCCCTCGCTGAGCCTCAGTTTCCCCACCAAGGCAAGGCAGGGGTTGCGTGAGGCCATCTCCAAGGTCTTCGGCTCCATGCCACCTGGACGGTCACCTGCGACTCTCTGTCCCCAGAGCCCGGCAGGGAGCTGTGACTCAGCAGCAAGAAGCAGAATGGGAGCCCCTCCCCCGCCCAACCCACACAAAGGGCATCTTGTTACCAGGGCCTGCCAGCAAAGCCGAGAGGGCTGGGGAGGTGAGACTCCGGGGGCAGCCTGTGTGGGCAGGGCTGGGGCAGGGCTTCCGGGAGGGGAGGCGAGGGCTGCCCGGCCGGGGCCACTGGCAGACACCCAGTGGGGCAAGGTGTTCTGAGTGGGCAGCCCCAGTGGGTGGCCTCCAGGCGAGGCTGGGCCCCCAGGCTCCTGCAGGACACCCTGTCTATTAAGTTCCCTTTTTTATGTTTAAGTTGCAGTCTACATGCTTTGCCCCCCTCACAGCAGCTGCAGACCTGGAATTTCCCAGCGGTGGAGGTGGGGGCGGCAAGGGGGGACCCACAGCCCAGGGCTCCAACTCAGAGCCTGTACGTCTCCATTCTGCAGAATCTGGGGTGTGAGCACCCTTTGCGGAAGATCACGGCCAAGTTCTTTCCCCGTCTGTAAAACGGGATGCTGGGCTGATAGGGGTGGACACTCCTTCGGGATAGCAGTCACCTCCCCAGGAAACCCCAACCAGGCAGGAACACCTGGAGTCATACCTGCTGCCTCTAGTGGTGCTGATACCGCCCTGCCGTGGGATCCTGGGCAAACCACTCACGCTCTCTGGCCTCAGTTTCCCAGTTCGTAAAAAGGCAGTGGGGAGAGGCAAGACGGAACCCGGTAGAATAGTCTTCCTGGCAGTTGCTTGGCAATCATTTTTCCATGTGTCCCTTGCAGGGAGGGACATGAGACACTCATTCAAGTGCATACTGCTTGGGGACCCTCTGGACACTAGGGACGGATTTGTGAATTCAGCTAAGCTGTGTCCCTGCAGAACAGAGTGGCTGCTCCAGATACATCTGCCCTAACACGGCACAGAGCTCGCGGTCAGCTGTCTGTCCGTCCCAGTCCACAGCGCTGCCACCTTGTTCCACTGCCAGGGACACATATGTTGTAGCCACCTGAGTGGCGCCACAGAGGGGCAGCCACACCATTGCACCATGAAATTTTACATCCCGATATCGCAGCTCCCCGGTGCCTACCCATCTCCAGCTCCCCCAGAAAAGAGCCTCTGCATGCTGTCAGTAGAAACTGAGGCCCTGAGGAGTGAAAAGATCCAGGACCTGGTTGATTTGATAAGGGGACATGAGCACCAGTCTGGTGGTTAGAAGGAGATTCAAGAGCCAGACTCGCTTTGGAGAGGTGTGGAAAACGACCCCAGAAACCCCAGCTGAGCACAGAGGCGATGCCCCCTCTGAGCTGTGGGCTGAGGGGCACCCAAGGGCCCCTAATCAGGCCAAGGACACCAATAGGCTTGTGTGCAGACTCTCTCCGCACCCACCACGGATCCTGGAAGGCGCTGGTACACAGGGCTTTCTCTCTGGGCTTTCCGTGACCGACACTGTTGGCCTGGGGGGCTGAGAGGACATCAAGCCCCATGTGGGCAGGCATTTCCCCTGGGGAAGGCAGGCCGATACCGGCCGGCTGCGGAGTTCCTGCCAACACAACTTCCACCGGCAGGCACATCAGCAGGCACATCTGATGTGTCATGAAAAGAGCTGCAAATGGCTGGGAGGGGAGGGGGGAGTGGAAGGGAGGGGATGTTCCTACTACATAGGAGTCACTTTAAATTTGTTATTTACTTAGCAAACATTCACGGAAGGCCTTCGAAGTGCCAGCCCCTGCCCCCATGGAGCTCACAGCCTAATGGGGGACACCAACCCTAAATAGACTCAGGCAAGAGCCAGTGACCAAGGAGGGCTTCCTGGAGGCAATGGCATTGAGCCCAGACCTTCTGAGGAATGAAGAGGAGCTACCCGGGCCAAGAAGATGAGCAAAACCCTTGAGACAAAAAGGACCTGAGATGGCGGGGGGGGGGGGGGGGGGGGGGGGGGGGGGGGGGGGGGGGGGGGGGGGGGCGCACATCAGCACCCATAGTTTCTGCAGTAACCTTAGGAGATGGGAGAAGGTATCCAGTGTCCGTTTTATAATTGAGGAATCCAACACTCCAAGAGCTGAGTCACCACAGACCCCACACATCCAGCTGGGGTGCATGACCCAGACCCTGAACCACATGCCAGGCAGCTCCAATCCCCAAAGCCTGGCACCTGAGCCCTGAAGCTAAGAAGCAAAGATTATGGAGGAAGAGGCCAGGTCTGTTCATGCCCACAGCCCACACGCGTGGAGGTGAGTGAGGTCCCTCCTTGAGGTAAAAACCCAGATGTGTTCTCTTGCCCGAGTGGGGTGGTGGCCCCACGGCAGTGCCAGGCATCTCCCCGCACAGCTTTGGAACTCACAAGGCCCAGAGCCATGGGCCCATTGCCGCCCTTTAGCCTGCATACAGCATTGTGGCCTCCGCTTCCCACGGCCACTATTATGAGGACCACAGATCCTGTGGGGTCAGCAGAGGGAAGACCCGGGGCATGCAGAAGACGGGGGCTTTCTTCAAGCCGGGCTTCCTGGAGGGAGTAGCCTTAAGAACCAAGAGGGCTTCTAGAGGGCCAAAATGGAGCAGAGGAGGGAACTCCAGGCATGGGGAATGGAGAGCAGAAACATGGCGGCGGGAGTGACAGAGCCTGTGGGGATCCGTGAGTGGGGCTCAGTATCTGGAGTGTCCAGGACTCTCAGCGACCACTAGGGCCGCCGCACCAGAACGGCCCCACGACCTTCCCGTGCCAGACCCGGAACTCAGCAGAGCCCAACTGACACAGCAAAATGGCGGCCCTGCATTCGGCTCGTGGAACTCCTCTCTGCGCAAGGATGCAGCTCTGGGCTCCCAGCCTCCATCCCTGCCCTCATGAAGCTTACGGTGTAGCAGAGAACATGGGTATTAAGGGAGCAAGACAGCATCACAGGCTTCCAAGAAGATAATCCTTCCTTCAATGAGTCAGCCCTTCCTCTGTTCAAGGGCTTTGTCCAGGTGATGGAATGGCGAACAAGCAGGCGGCAGGGTGGGGGCCATCCTCATGGAGCTGAGAGTCTGCAGAGTGGCACCCGCATCCCCCCCCCCATCTCAGAGCCAGAGAACTCGGGCAGCAGAAGAGGGAAGGCAAGCACAGGGCCAGAGACCCTGGCAGGGGCAGGCAGGGCGGCCCTTGCCATTACTCTCTGCTGACTTCTATCCCTAGGCTGGGGCCTGGGGAGCTGGGCCCAGCCCGTGGCCGGCACCTCTGATCACAGCAGGGGCCCGAGACATCTAGGTCATTCCTCAGAATCCCGATGGAAGAGCCGATGGACATCAGCATCCCTGGTCTTCTTGATAACCACAGTTCTGTCAAACTCACTGATGTTCCTGGGACACAGACACCCATGTTTAATTTCCAGAAAAGCTTCTTTTGCTTACAAAGGGACCCTCCAAAGTACCCTGGGCTGCCTCTCTTGTGACTGGGGGGATGGAGGAGAGGTTGTTCTGGCTCTCTGCAGAGGAGAACACTTCAGGCTGGGTGGGGCAGGAGGCGCTTCTCTCGTAGCCTTATCCTGAGGGCAGTCAGAGAAGCTCTTTGCCAGCCCTCAGCGATCTCCAGGGGACCCACTGAGCCCTCTTTATTCCCAGAACCCAGCTCTGAGTCCTCGCTTCCACCATATTGCCTCACACCGCGTGCCGCCTCTTCGCGTGGACACTCCTGTAGGACTCTGAGCCGATGTGAGTCCGTCTCTACCCTGCCCTGCCTATCAGCTTCCCATCGCTCTCTTCTCATTAGCTAGCAGATCCCCACCTCAGCCCCCACCTCCACGTCCAGCTCAAGTCCCTAAAACGCCATCTTAAGTCCACATCTCAGGTCTCTGCTAATTCTGGAAGCCACATGAGACCCACACAGCATTAGACATGTTCCTAAAGCAGGAGTGGCTAATCATCACCCCACGAACCAACTCCAATGCGCTGGCAGCTGCTTCCCGGAGGGCTGTGCGTTGAGCAGGGTTCTGATGCTCTGTGTGGGCTCGGTGGAGAAGACTGTCATGGTGGATTAATGATGTCTGCCGTGAGCGCAATATGGGAACAATGTGTCGCCAGTTTGCCACACCAGACAAGATTCCTTAGCCATTTTAGGAGATGCAAATACGGAAAGTATCCGTTCCCAGGCCCAGGCCCTCGCGTGTGTCAAACCCTTACTCTGTGCTCAGCCTTGGGCTGGACTCTGCGAGGAAAGCCAAGAGGAAGGAAAAGTTCCGCCCTTGGACCCAAGTCCTTGACAGAGCAACTCACCAGTGGGGGACACCAGAAGCACCGAACTGGGTTTCCTCATCTGTGTACGACAGGACAACTTGGTCCTCAAGGTCCTGTGGTCCAAAGAGACGTAGCGTGCCAGGGGGCGGCACTTCCTCCTGAACACACCATGGAGCCCTGTGAAGTCACTGCCTAACAACATGAGACCTGGGTGGCGAGGCCCACGAAGAGTGAGCCAGCAGTCAGAGCTGCGGCTCAGAGGACCTGTGAGCAACTGAGAAAGGACTGAGAGAGAGAGAGAGAATGGGGGTGGGGGGGCACATGAGCCTGAAGGTCAGAAACGCCCCCCCATGGGTCTGGTGAAAGAGGAACTGGGCTTTGAAGTGATAGAAGTGGGAGGAGGGGCTGAGGGGAGTGACCCAGGGGCCAGGATTCAAACCCTGGTCTCCTGACCCCACATGTGCATTTCATCTTTCAGGACAGAGACTGAGGCTGACTTGGTCCAAGGCCCCATTTGCTTCCCAGCCTCCTCTCCCTACCCCGCTTCCTATATGGGGACCGCAGAGAGGCTTCCTTGACTACTCAGACCAAAAGTAGTCCCCATACACTCCGCTATTCTCCATCCCAGCACCCCCCATGAGTATCTTGACGATGCGTAATCCCTTCTTCTTTTGTGTCTGTTCAGTGTGTTTTGTCTGTCTGCCCTAATGACCTGTGAGCCCGTGAGGGTAAAGACTATGTCCTGTTCACTCCATCTCTACGTCTCGATGCAGAGCAACGACAGCATGGGTGCAAATCAGAGTAGCTCCATGAATACAGTGCAGGGGGCAGGGCCACACACCAGAACACCTGCGCAGCCAAACTGATAAAAAGTGCACCGGGCAGGCGTAAGAATCCAGTTCAGATAGGGCTCGCCTGGCACATTCTCCATGCCGCGCTCAGGGCAGGCATCTCTTCGGCACCTTATGTCGTCTTTATTTGACATATATGCAAATTGCTTGCATGCGGATGCATGTCCCCAAAGAAATATGCACATCTCCATCTTGCTAAAACAAATGATACTCTGTCCTTTTTTATTTCCCTACCTTTGCTAGAATGTGAATACAAATATTTCCCTGCTATGCAGAAAAACAACAGGCCACATGGGATGATGAGTGGTGACCGATAGCTGGCTTCATAGGGCGGAGGCAGGGGTGCTCAAGGTGTGTCCCGGGACCAGCATCCGCAGCACCTGGGAACTCGTTAGAAATGTACATTTTGGGGCCCACTCTGGGAGCCACTGGAACATACACTCTAGGGTAGATACCAGCAAGCTGTGTTTTAACAAGCAGTGATTATCTGGCACACTCACAAGTTTAAGACCCACTGCAGGGCTGCCTGGGTGGCTCAGTCAGTTAAGTGTCCGACTGCGGCTGGGGTCATGATCTCGCAGTTTGTGAGTTCAAGCCCAGCATCAGGCTCTGTGCTGACAGCTCAGAGCCTGGAGCCTGCTTCAGATTTTGTGTCTCCCTCTCTCTCTGCCCCTCCCCTGCTCACGCTCCATCTCTCTCCCTCTCTTTCAAAGAATAAACATTTAAACCAAAAAAAAAAAGAAAAAGAAAAAGAAAACAAGACCCACTGCAGCAGGGAGTGGTGGGGTCTGCAGTCAACTGGAGGGCACATGTGCTGCCCAAAGGGGCCCCCACTTCTCAACTCCAGCCCACAGATGCCACATAGGAATGTGAGCCCAGTGTGGCCAAATCTCCCCATTTTTCAAGGAAGTTGCAAATGCACATTTTCACATGAAATGTCTTCATTCCTCAGAACTGGCTGTTTTCTTAATCCCACATAGACCAAACAAATGGTCTACAAGTCAAGGCCAGCCGAGGCATAGCCAGAGTGTGACCCGATGGGCGGAGACTTCTCCCCACAGGGAAAGCCCCAGAAAGATGTTGTGGGTCCCTGGTGTCCTACCTACATGGGTCTGGCTCTGAAGGCTGGGCCCAGACTCCAAGCTGCCCTGGGACCCAGGGATCCCAATTACTACTGTGTAAGGCCACTTCCCAGTCCTCAAATTCCAGATGAGGCCCACAGGCCCACCCCTATCGGGGTCAGAGGATGAACAAGATTGGGCAGGCAAAACTCTAGGCCCTGACGATGTGGGTCCAGAGCAGAGCTGGGAGTGGACAGAGGAGTAAACCCTCCTTTTCTGAGCCTCTGTTCCACGTCATGTCCAGGGCTCAAGGCTCACAACCGTTCTCCTCGGTATCTGCAACCCCTACACAAGGCAAGGGTCTTATGCACATTTTAAAGAAGAAAGAGGTTCAGAGAGGTTAAGTGACTTGCCCTAGGTCACACAGAAAGGGAAGAAAGCCGGGCTATGAACATACATTTACCTGCCTCCCGACCTACACTGATCCAGTCTTCCGAAAGATGAGGAGGAGGCTGGGAAATGACCAGAGTCTGCTCCTTGGTCAGGGCCACAACTAATGCCACTATTCAGGGCCAGGACACCAAATCCAGCGAGGACGCAGAGGCAGTGGCGCTACAGAAGAAGGCAGGGATGGGGAGAGGGCAGCACACCTGCGCCCCGCTTCAGCCGGGGAGATCTGTCCCTGCAGGCAAAGCTCCCGCCTGGAGGCGGACAGAACTTTAGGAGCCGGAGCTGGCGGCCCCACGGAGAAGGAGCAGGGCCAGCGCTGGCCGGGCTCAGACCCAGCAAAGCAGCAGGGGCTGGAGCTACAGCCTTGCCTCACCTCCCCAGCCTTCTTCCTGAAGACCTGTCATCAGCATTAGCCCTCGCGCAGACCCCTGGGAGGGGGTGTGGTTGCCAGGGAAGAAATGCCCCATTCCTGCCCTTGTCTCTGACCCCATGGAGAAGGTCCTTCTCTGTGCGTGAAGCCCCCAGAATGTCTGGGCCAGTCCAAGCCCTCTCCCCAAGCTCAAGAGTTCAGGAGGGCACCGGCAGGCCAGGCCCCCGAGTGCCCTCACCGCAGCAGCGGGGGTTCACCCAGCCTGGTTCCTGGTCAGACTCTGCTCCCCTCCGCTCCCGCCAGGCATGAGTCAGCGTTTAGAGCCTGCGTGTGGCCACAGCTGGCTGGACGCTAAGGCCCGCCAGGCCAGGCCCTGGAGGTCTGCTGGGGCCCCGGGGGCCTCGCTAACGGGCAGAGATGGCCCTGAATGACCCACAGGATCACACAAGAGAAAGGAAAAAGGACCAAGGAAAGAACTAGGCACAAAGCAAGAATCTCAAAGCTTAAAGTGGCAGCAGCAAATTCAGAGTCACGTAACAGGCGCGCGCGCACCCTGGCCACCAGCCCTGACACAGACCCACACACACCCTTGTGTATCCCACACTGCAGACAGGCACGGCGGGCGCGCACGACCCATATGACGGGTCCTCCCAGCGGCCCTGCCTCTGCAGCACACACAGCGCGGAGGGTGAGCCGGCCCCGGGAAATGAACCCACACGGCAGATGCGCACACGCCTCTCCTTTCTAGGGCGTACGGCTTTTGTCAAGCCCGGGGAGATCAGACTCCCAGCCCTCAGCATGCATGTGCAGATCCGTCTGGGGGCTTCGGGTCGCACCCGCTCCCGCTGACGGCCTTGATGCTCCTGAGAGCCGTGGTGAAGGGCGGCCCGGCCATCCGACCGGGGTCCCCGCGCGCCCCTACCCGCGCGGGCGCCCAGACCGCCCCGCGGCCCGCCCCAGCCGGCCGGGCTTCTGCGGCCCGCCGGGAGGTCGCGGAGCCGAGCACGGCCAGGAAGTCAGCTCGGAGTGACAGCTCCCCCACGCTGTTTGTTTATTCATGACTCATTCGTCTCCACAGACGGGCTCTTCTTTCTTTCGGGAGGAGGGAAGAAAGGAGCGGGCTGGCGGGCGGCGCGCGGGAGGGGGACGGGAAGGGGGAGAGCCAGACGCCACAATAAACAATGAGGCAGCTGAGCCGGGCCGGGCGGGGGAGCCGCGCGGGGCGAGGGGCGCGGGGCCCGGGGCGCCCGGGGCAGAGGCGCCCCCTCCACCCCGCAACCCCCCACCCCCCGATCGGCCGGCCGGGGCTCCCGCGCGCATGGTCCCCGCTCCGCCCGCCCGGCTGGGCCCGGCCGCGGTCCCGGTCCGCCGCCACCTCCCGGCGACCGGGCTGCAGCAGCCGTAATTGGATCCGCGCCGCCTCCTCCCAGCTCCCCGCCCCCAATCGGGGAGCCGGATAAATGCCGGGTACCTTGGCAAAACAGTTGGATCCAAACCTATTATTTGGCTAATGGGCTTCCCTCGTGCGGCGCGGCCCCGCCCTGCGGGCCGCCCCTCCCCCACCCCGGGGCCGGTCCCCGCGCCCCCCACGCCCGCCGCAGGAGGGGCTCGGCCCGGCTCCGGATAACTGGAGGAAGCGCGGTTCCGAGGCTTCAAGGGCCTCATTGTTCTGCCTCGAGGGGCACATTGAAAATGCTCCAGGATTTGCTTCCTGTGAAAACAGCCTGGGAGGGAGGGGGCGATTCACGGTGGAAAGACATTATCCTCCTGGAACCTTCCCAGATTACGCAGGGAGAAAAGGGTTGTTTTGATTGTTGCTGGCGCTTTCTTTTCCTCCTTCCTTTTTCTTCCTTTCTTTCTTTTTCCTTTTTTTTCCCTCCCCTCCTTCGCAACCCTTCCCTTCCCCCCTCTTCCCCCCCCCCCCCCCCCCCCCCCCGCCAAAGATGAATCTTTAAGGCTGTTGAGCAAGTTGGAAATGTGGGATTGTTTTCCGCATAAATAAGGCTGCTGAATGGCAGAGCCAGATATAAAGTCTGATTCAGAGAAATTCAAAAGAACGCAGGGGCGATGAGGTGGGCAAATCCAAGAACCTCATTTCCCCAGCATGCCCCTCTGAGTCACATCTTGCACCATGAGGGGAAAACACATCATGCCACAGTATGTCACATGCTTGCAGGAGAGAAACAGCCCAGTGTCGGCTTCAGCTCCTTCTTGCACAGCCTGGGGCAGCACGTCCGGGCTCACACAGGCCCAAGGTCAGCGGCGGGCAGGGCTCAGCCCTGTGGTGGGCCCCTCCTGAACTCTGCTCTTCGCCCTCCTACCTGAATGACCTTGGACAATAATGACAGTAATGGGGACACTCACACAGCACTTCCTGAGTGCCGGGCCCTGTTCTGCACGTCTTGCATTTATCATCCTATTTAACCCTCATCTCAATCTTATAAAGCAGGTGCTTTTATCATCTCTACTTCCGGGTTAGGAAGTTGAGTCCAGAAAGGTTGAGGAGCTGCCGGAAGTCACACAGCTAAGTAGGCTGGGGGCCAACCCCGGGCAGGCTGGATGTAGAGCGGGTGATCTTGGCCACTGTGCTGACACCTCTGAACCTCACGCTCCTGACCAGGAAGTGGAAATGAGGACACTGGCCTCACTCAGTAGGAGGCTGGAAGGATGCATCAGGAGCTCCCGCAAGCTCCCCTTTCCCACTCCCCGGGCAGGTTCTGGACACTTCTGGGAGTTAGCTCCTTTGGTATCGTCAGAATTTTCCTGTAAACCAGGGCCAGCTAAGGACAGTGACTTCCTAAAGCTTAGGACTGTCTCGAAGGCTAGGAGACTGAGAAGTCATCCGTAGCCCAGTGCCTGCCCTTCACAGATGCCCTTGGATATTTCTTTTCTTCTCTTTCCTTTGCCTATTTCTTCTCACCCAACCTGGAATATTCTTCTTGGCTAAAAGTCCTCCCACGTACTGTCCGTCAGAGAACCACACGCATGCCTCTGTCGGTATCCTCCTCGCTACTGCCCGCCCCCATCACTGTGTGGAAGCTCCCACAGACCCAGAGCACTGGTCCAGCCTGGGCCTAGCCTGGCCGCCATACTTTCCATTGCAGCCCATTGCCCCCCCCCCCACCGCTGCCGGCCCCGCTCCGCCCGCAGAATTCGGGGTCCATCCGTCATACCCTGCCCTGCTGCTTCTTTTTTCCACGGCCTCATCACCCTATGGTGTACTCTAAGATTTACTTCTCGTGTTATTTGTTCTCTCTCCCAACCCCCAGCTATAACGTAAGCTCCCCAAGGGCAGGGATCATGGTTTTGTTCACTGATACATCCTAAGTCCTGAGAACACTTCCTGTCTCATCCAGAACCTCCATGAGTACTCGAAATGAAGGATGGGCCTTGACACCCCTGTGCCCTCTCATTGCGCTGTCTTCCCTTTCCCTCCGTCTGCCTTTGTTCCTCAGGGAAACTCCTACTCACCCCATAGGCCCCCCGCTGTCCTTCTTACCCCTTCCTCCCTGGTCATGGCTCCAGGGCACCCTCCTTGGGTCATTTCCCCCCTTCTGCTCTGTACCTCACCATGCCTGACCCACCCCGTTCCCAACCTCCCCACCGGCCCTTCTGAAACCCACTTCCTTTAATAGTGCCGCCTGAGTACCTCATCCCCGGAGGCCTCTCTGGGGAGGGTCTGTTCCTGGCCCCTCTCTCTTCCTTGAGTGGCACCCACGAGGTGCCCACACCCTCTTCATACCCCCAGAGGTGTTTCTGACCATGATTCCATCAAGGCCATATGATGGGGACTTTCTCCCTTGGCATTTTTGCCAGCCGCCTCCGCCACCATCTCCCTCTTTTCGCCCTCAGACCCCACCTTCCCAGTCCCCTGCTCGCCACACTTGGCCGCCAGCCCCAGATCCCCGTCTCTCCTCCCCCCCAAGGCCTGTCATCAGCCTGGTAGCTTTCAGCATCTGTGTGGGTGACATCCAACAGCTAGACTCTCCCTCTCTCCAGCTCCCTCTCTCCAGGGACCCTCTCCTGGATCCACGTCCGCCCCTTCCCCCCCCTTCAACCAGGCCATCACCCAACCTCTCCTCTTCTTCCATTTTAACACCAATGTTGCTTTCTCCTCATGACCTCTGTCCATTTCTAGAGTCGTCAGACTTCATCAAGAACATGAAGGTCTTTGGGTGTGATCTGCTGTCTCTGCCCGGCCTCCAAACACAGCCCCACACAGGGCCCGATTACCCTCTGTCTGGAATCAGAGGGAGAGGAGGTCCCTCTTCCTTCCAGAGGAGCCACCCTCCCAACTGTGTGCAGGGCCCACCGCCTCTAGAACATCCATCAGTTTCCCTGGAATCTCCCTCCCCGTCAAGAGCCCCGCTGCCGTCCGCGCAGTTTCACGCATGCCCACTCTCGCAGCCGTTTCTCCTGCCGTCACTCTTCCAAGTGGAGCCTCCTACCACTTGACTATCCCTAACCCCCCAGGGGGCCCTCCCTTCCTCCTCCCACCCCCTAAAGTCAGGGTCGGCAGGGAGGAGTCCCCACCTCCCTCTTTGAGGTCTTCCTGCACCATCTTGCTACTCCTGTCCCTTCCCACCATGACCACGGGCTCATCATCGCCAAACTTACTTTCTAGCTCAGACCTCTCCCCCGACCTCTAGACCCTGGGTTTCCATCCGCCCCCTGGGATCCTGTTGCCTCTCTCTCTCTCTCTCTCTCTCTCTCTCACACACACACACACATACACACACACACACACACACACACACACACACACACAGAGGTCACTGGCACCTAAGACTCTCCCTGTCTCAACCTGAGATCAGCCTTGAGTTTGCCCTGCCCACTGGATTCCGTCAGCGGGCTGCACCCCGGCCGGGCTCCCGACAAGGCCGGCCTTGACTCTGCCACTCCCTCCATCCGCCTGGTATCCGTCACCAGGTCCTGACAACGTGCCCTCCTAGATGTTTCCCAACGCAGCCCTCTCCCCTCCATCCCCACCACCACAGCCCAAGGTCAAGCCCTCCTCCCCTCCCCCTGGCTTATTACAACAGGCTCGCCAGCCTCCTGCCTCCGCTCCCTCTGAGTCAGCTGCCATGCTACTGCCAGGGCCGTATTTTAAAACACAAATCCAAACAAGCCACTCTGCAGCTTCAAAAAAAAAACCTGTAGCTGAACTCAGGCTGCAAAGGGTTGACCCATCAGGCTCCAGACGTGGCCCCCCGTGGAGCCTTCCCGCATCTTGGCTCTCCACCCTTGAGCTGGGGTGTGTGTTATCGCAGCATAGGGCAGCCATCACCTTCCGCAGCTTCATGCCTCCCTGGTTTCATGCACGCTGCTTCGCCTGCTGACCCTGCCACATTTTCGGTCGGCTTAATTCTCTCTCACCTTTAAGACTCATCTCAGGTGCCTCCTCTTCCGGGAAGCCTTCACTGCCTACCCCTCCTCCTGCCCGAGGCGAGACACTCTGCTCTGCGTGTAGGGTTGTCCTGTGAAAAATACTTGTTTAGCTGGCCCTTCTCTCCGTAAAGTATGAGTCACTCTTGATACCTGTGTTCTCAGCACCCAGAACCTGTTAGGTGCTCACAGAGGTTAAATGGAGATCAGAAGGATGCCAGGAGCCTGGCCAATGACCCCCTCTCCTTCTCAGGCCCTGACCCTGGCAGAGGCTAAGGGTGGCTCCTTCCTCCACCCTCTGAAAGTTTTGAAAACGTTATAATGTGTTTCATAGATTGGCCACCCTTTCCAGTGAGGGATGGTTGAGTTGAGGGATCTTGAAATATAAGTGCTATATCATTTTGGGCCAAATCTCAGCCAGATCTTCCATTTGATGGCTCAGCCGCACCCCACCCCCACCCCCCGCCCACTCTCCTTAACTCGCCCCCAGGCCCAGGGAAAATGCCCACCAGGGAACAGGACGTGAGCTCTTCTTGTGGTTCTGCCACTGGCTCCCAGGCTGGGCCTCAGTTTCCCGCGTACAGAGTTAAGGATACAGCCAGAGGATCCCGTGGGCTATTTCTCTCCACAGGTAGAATTTCTGCAGGCTGTGAATGAAGGCGCGGGGTATTCGTGTGGAGTCTGCGTCGCCATCCACAGGGACTCACCAAAGACACACCATCCCTCTGCCTTCCTCGGCGTGCATCTTCCCCTCACCTCGGGCCACAAGACATCTTTAGGCGTTAAAAATAAAAACAAGCCAGAGCCGCCAGACCCAGCCACAGCCACTCTCCTACTGCAAGGGAGAGGGGGCTATTTCTGTTGTGGGCGCTGAGCTGGCGTCTAATCCGGGAAAAACGCTAGAGACATGACTCGGCCCATCCAGGCTGGTCTGACCCCAGGATGGTCCTGGTGACGGCGGCACGGGAGGGCTCCACGCCACCATCACGGAGCGGGAGACGAAGCATGGATGCGTGCTCAGAGGGTGGGCCAGGTTTGGTGGAGGGCGAGAGGCACGCAGCACAGAAAGACGTGGCTGCCACCACGCAGGGGAGCCACCGCACCCACGCCTACCGCAATTGCTGTCCCGAGGGGGCGGAGGGCTTGGGGCATCTTGGACAAGCTCAACAGGGCAGGCAGGATTTGAAGCCGGGGTGACGAGCAGGCAGGGTCAAGGAGAGCCAAGCATGCTTTTGACCATGTCACTCGCCTGCTAACTGCCTTCCTTGGCTCCCCGCTGTCGAGTAGATAGAATCCAGACTCCAAGGGCTGGCATGCAGAGCACCCCCCCACGCTGACCCTGGGGTGACCCCTCCATTCCTCCATCCCTGGGCCACCCACCTGGCCTCCCGGGGCCTGGGTGTCAGCCTCCTGGACCTCCTGCTGCTCCCCAAACGTGCCAGGTGCTCCGGCTCCACAGCGGCCTTGCACGTGCCCTTTCCAGTGCCTGGGACACCCTTCCCACCCCTCCCCAGCCTCAGCTTTATCTCTTCTTCATGGGAAATCGCTTCTTGTTCTTTCAGAACCACACCCGATGTCCCTTTTCGGGACACCTGCCCCAAGCCCTGACCTGGTATCTCACAAGCCGCCCTCCAGCCTGCAGAGCAGAACTTTGTATTCAAAACAAACAAACAAACAAACAAATATACAAAGCTGTGCTCCAACAGAGACAAAATGCTCCCTGTCATCTAGAAGGACATCCCCACCCTGTCCCCATAGTGCCACTTGATCCTTGTTCTGTGGGTGCAAAGTGTCACTTGATTCTCAGCCGGTGGAGTGCGAAGGAACCCCACAATAGACCGGCAGGCACATGAGGCTCAGAAACCTCGGGGGCCTCGTCCCCCGCCACGCAGTCGCTGGCTAGCCAGGTCCTACACAAGGCTGGCTCTAGGTTCTAGATGTTGCAGGGAAGATTCCCAGTTCTGACTTCATTTGCCCTTCTTTCTACCTCCTGCCTTGTCATCTCAGGTGATGCTCTCATTCCTGGAGGGCATGGCCTTGCCCGGGCACCATGGTGTCCCCCATGGCACAGAGCTAGGTGTTCAGCACGCAAGTCGAATGGTTTCTAGACAAAGACAAGGACTCAGCAGTCCAGGGACAACGGGGAGACAGGGGGCTCGAGGCGCTCCCCAGAGCAGTGCATCCGGACAAGTGAGAGAAAGGGCAGTGGACAGCCTGAGGTGGGCAGGGGGAGGCCAGCCAGACCCTTTGTGAGGACGCATAGGTAAGGGGGGGCAGAGAAGGTGTGGAGAGAGGGTGCATTGAAGCCTCTGTAGCCAGAGCCCCGAAGAAGGAGCCATCGCTGTAAGAGGGCATTCCCAGTTCAGACCAGAACCCACACTCCCCCAGCTCAGCCGAAGCCCTGAGGCCCACCCTCCAGAGGAGAAGCTGGACGGAAGTAAGGTGGCCACCTGAATGTGCCCCTCCCTGGGGCTCTCTGCAGCCCAGGGTTGAAAAAGGCTTGGCTTTCTGAGAGGCTAGGAATCGAAGGCTCACAGACCAGAGACAGAAAGAGCAGGGAGCTGGTCATCCAGTAGTCGTGGCCCTGGGGGTCCTGCATCACACTACCCCCCTCCTCCCCCGTGGAGGGAAGAGAAGCTCTCCCCACTGCCTTGGCCCGGCGCTGCTCCAGGGAGCCCTCCGCACACAGGCGCTGTGTCAGCAGTCCCATACAGAGAGGTCTGCATTTACTGAGATAGTCTGTGAGGCTGTCCAGCGGGCTGGGGGAAGGAGATCCCTCCGAGGGGCCCACCGGGGGCAGCAGCCTGGGCGCCCGGCCATGCAGCATGGATCACACATAGACTTGGGCTCCAGTGGGGGTCCCAAGCCCAGCTGCTGCCAAAACACCGGCCCAGAGAACAAGATACCCCAGATCCATGTGGGTCCACCACAATTCACAGCTGCTCCCGGGCCGGACCTTTGACCCCAGCGCCCCTCTGCCCCTTATCTCTCAGGCTGATGTCTTCCTGGATCACCACTCCCACCTGCACAGACCATTTCCCCCACTTGGATAAGGGTGGCCATGTAACATACAGGATGCCCACTTACATGTGAATTTCAGCTGAACAATGAAGGAGTGTTTGGTATAAAGTATGTCCCACATAATACTTGGGATATGCTTATACTAAAAATGTATCTACTGTCCATCTGAAATTTAACTGGGTAGCCTGTATCTTTATCTGTTGGATCTGGCAACCCTAACCTGGGCACCTTGTCCCTCCAACCCAACCCCAGTGACAGGTGCTCTTCCCCACACCCAGCTGGGCTTTGCCTCCCCAGGGCCTCTGCCTTCTATCCTATTCCAGTCTTTCTGTTACCGTGTGATGAACGACTCTGAAGCTGACTGGCTAGGGTATAAGCTATGTTATTTCACTTGCAGTTTTACAGGTCCAGGGTCCCAACAGGGCTCCACAGGGCGACTCCCCTAAGCCCCCGTGGTGTGGATGGAAGTCATTCACGTAGTGTTCATCGGTGGATGGGTCCCTCTGCAGGCTCTGTGCTGGCTGCATTCACATGGCTGGTGCCTTGATAAGAATCCCTGGGGGGCACCTGGGGGGCTCAGTCAGTTAAGCATCCAACTTCAGCTCAGGTCATGACCTCACGGTTCGTGGGTTCAAGCCCTGTGTTGGACTCTGTGCTGATAGCTCAGAGCCTGGAGCCTGCTTCAGATTCAGGTCTCCCTCTCTCTCTGCCCCTCCCCTGCTCACACTCTGTCTCTCTCTCTCAAAAAGTAAACATTTAGGGAAAAAAAAAAAAGAATCCCTGGAAGGCAGAGCTCAGTGGGGACTGTCCCCCAAGGCACCTGCACGTGGCCTCCACGGCACAGAAGCTTTGGGGTCATCAGACTTGTTCTCTGGAAGCTCAAGGTTCCCACTTAGAGTATCTCAGGAGGCTCAGGGACACTGTCTGCAAGGCTTCTTAAAGCCCAGCTTCAGGAGCCTCAAACTTCTGCCATGTTCTGTTGGTCGAGGGGACACTCGGGCCAGCTCAGATTCAAGGATCAAAAATTAGACCACACCTCTCGGCAGGAGGATTAGCAGAACATGCACAGCAGCATCTGAAATCTATCACACACACCACCCCTCTCCATCCCCTGCACACGGCCACGGCTCCCACCTGCCTCTCTTGCCTCTAACCTCCTCTGGTCTCCTTCTGACCAGCCTCCGTGCCTCTGCTTTCACATCCATCCTTCCACTCAACCACCGTAATACTTCATTTTTCCAAGATCTCGGTCTTGGAAATGTCACTTTCATTACACAGGCATTTTCAGTGGATCCTTTGTAGGTTTACGCTCTATAAAGATAGGCCCCAAGTCCTTTTTTTCTTTTTTTTCTACCAGGCTGGGCCCAGCACCTAGCACACAGAGCCTGATACCTCGTTAGTGCTCAGTAAATGTTAGTGAAACAAAAGCCTGAGTGAATGAGGGATAGGATAATCTCCAAACTCCATGGCCTCATTTTCACAAGGTTTTGCAATCCATCCCCACCCATCTTGGCACCCTGTGTGCAACCCATAGTGCTCCTCCAACATTCCTCAAACACTCTTCTTCCCTCCGGGACCTCTCATCGGTTATTCCCCTGGCATACTGTTTTACCGACCTTGTAAACCCCTATGCATCCTTCACTACCCTGCTCAGGTATCACCTCCTCTCTGAAGCCTTTGCCAAGCTCTCCTGCCCCTACTTGCCATAGTTTTTCCCGTGTCAATCAGTAATATATTTGTCTCAAATGTGAATTCCCACCCGGTTCTGGCTTCCCAAACATGTGGCATGAGCGAGGGGCTTCCTCAGATTAGAGGTAGCTTACCGCTACGTCACACGTGTTAACAGGCACTCACATAAAGCAAAGTGTCTCACCCTTCTCTCTGTCTGTGCCGCATCTCTCCCAGACCCTCCGTAAGCTTTACCTCTAACAGCAGACCTTTCTTGACTACCACTTCCTGCAGATGCCCACTGTGGGGCATCTGGCTTCGACTTCCCGCTGCAGTAAGCCTGCACTCATTTGACACTTACTGTATACTGACACGCAACACCCCTTCAATCATTTGACTATGTTCCCTGGGAACTTCCAGTGAGCCAGGCCCACACTACCTGCTAGGGACCATCCCCTGCTGCACAGAATTCACAGTCTGGTGGCAAAGGTGGATGAGGAAATAAGCCACGGGAATGCAGAGCCTGATGGTGTTTGTCAGGGGGGCCCCCGGGAGGGACCCCCTCCCCCGAGTCCCAGTCTGAATTGGGAGGTTTCCAGGGAAATGAAGTCTAAACTCAGATCCACAGGAAGGCAGGAATTGGCAAGAGTGCTTCAGACAGAGGAAACAGCATGGTCCAAGGTCTGGAGGTAAGAAACCAGTTCAAGAAACAGTTTAAAGATATATTTTGGCTGGAACATAAAGCACAGAGTAGGGGAGCGTTAAGACAGGAGAGGAAACCGGGGGCCAGATAATGAAGGACCTCGCACATCCAATAAGACATTTGGGCTCTGACCCAGAGGACAAAACGACTAATTAATAATCATACAGCTAACAGCTAACCTCTGTTGACCAAGCGCTATGTGCCTGATGGCTTAGCCAGTCAATCCCCCTGACTAAGCTTTTAGACGGGCTCTGTGATGATCGCTGCCCACTTTCATAAGAGGCAGCCGACTTAGAGCTCCTCTGTGCTTCCCCTGAGGCCACACATCTGGTAAGAGATGGAGCCCCAATTTCAGCCCTGGCTGCCTGACCCCAGGTGCCCTGTTACTGATGGAGGAAGCTCCGTAAATGAGGAGCGGTCCCATTAGCACTTTCGTGGCCTTTCATCTGGGCGGGACACGGCACCACCATCATTGGAGCCTGAGAAACCCTGAGCCCCCGAGTGCTCGCTGTGCTAAGCTTCCCATCTGTAAAAGAAGGAGCCTGGACAACTTGAACTGCTACCAGGATGGGGCCCTCTCCAAGTCTCCCTCTACTTCAGCCTGCCAGTCCCCAGTGGGCCATGCTCAGACTTGCCCTTCCCTGGCTCCCCCAGGACACCCGGCACAGGGCCAGGCCCCAGAAGGGCCTCAGGAATACCCACCCTGAGTCTGCTTCAGAAGAGCACCCAACCTCCATTTACTGGATGGAGCAAGCAGACGCTCTTCACCCAACAGCTCCTTGCTAGAGTTCAGACAGGGGAGGAGGGGAGGGGTCACCCAGCGAACAGTCCTGTGCTGGCACCCAGAATGGCTCACCAGCCGAGCACATCCGCTGTCTTGGGACCAGATCCAGGTCGCCTTACCTGGCCTCCCCCAGAAGGACACAGAGGTTTGGATACCGGTGGGGGGGGGCACGGGGGGGCACGGGGGGGGGCACGGGGGGGGGGAGGCTAGCCCAGGTCAATGGCAGATTGGGTCTGGATGTTGGCCGGCAGTTCCCTCTGACTTCATATCATTAGTGTGCCGACTGAAAGGCTGACCATGGCCACTGGGTCAGCATCCAAGGCACTGCCATTGTCACCCCAGTCATTAAGAGAGAGGGAGCAAGTAGCCCATGTATCTCAGCATCCACAAAGCGCTGCCAAGGGCTCTGGGCTGCCCTTGATGAAAGCAGGAGACCTTGGCCATAGATCAAAGCCCTTCAAAATGGTAAAGGTGGAGGGAAGAAAGGCATGGGGTCAGTTGAGTCTGGGTTCAAATTCTGCTGGGCATTTCTAGCTGGGACCTGGGGCAAGATTGCATCCTCATTTCAAAATGGGAATTCTTGCTCATTTCAATAGTTGGGATAACGGCTGATGGTGACGGAAGGCAGTGCCCCTGTATCGGACATGCGCCCTGAAGGCAACGCACCCCATGTGAAGTTGGGTCTGCTTTACCCCAGAGCTACTGGGTAGGCAAATCCCCTGGGGCTCTGGCTCAACCCCAGATTCTGCGGGGGCCTGGGGGGCTCAGTCGGTTGAGGGCGCGACTCTTGGTTTTGACTCTGATCACGATCCCAGGGTGGTGGGATCGAGCCTCACTTCCGGCTCCACGCTGGGCATGGAGCCTGCTTATAAGGTTTTCCCTAGCCCTGTGTCCCTCTCTCCCACTCGCTCTCGCTCTCTAAAATAAAGTAATAATAGGGGCGCCTGGGTAGATTAGTCGGTTAAGCGTCCGACTTTCGCTTAGGTCATGATCTCGCGGTTCGTGGGTTCGAGCCCCGCGTCGGGCTCTGTGCTGACTGCCAGCTCAGAGCCTGGAGCCTGTTTCAGTCTGTGACTCCCTCTCTCTCTGACCCTCCCCTGCTCACTCTCTCTCTCTCTCTCTCTCCTAGAAATAAATAAAACATTAAAAAAATTAAAAGAATAAAGTAATAATAAAAATAAGAAAATAAAAAGATGGCTTCTGACTCAGTAAGCCTGGGATGTGGCCTGAGCTTCCGCATTTCTAACTAATTCCCAGGTGACACCACGCTGCTGGTCTGTGAGCCCACACTGGTGAGAACGTAGACTTAAGATGTTTTGGTAAGAGCTTCAACAGAAGAGATGGGAGTGGGGGAGAACTGGAGAAAAATGGAGATGGGTAGTGGGGTAAATGGAGTTCATTATGCGGCCTCTACTTTTTTGGGAAGTGACTGCTAATAGGCATAAGGTTTCTTTAGGGGATGAGGAAATGTCCTAAAATTAGATTATGGTGATGCTTGCACAACTCTGCAAATACACGGAAAACCACTGAACTGTACGCTTTAAATGGGTGAATCTTAAACAATAAAGCTGTTAAAAAAATAGAGGAACAGTAGCTTTTTCATGGGTTCTTGCGAAGAAGAACCGAGTATACGTGACATGCCTAGTTCCCTGGGAGGATTCAGTAATGAAATTCTCTTCCCTTAGAAGTTTTGGGTTTTCGTAGACTGGAAATCTTTGAAGCAGGACCCACATGTACCTAAAACTAAAAGAGCAAGTCCTTAGAGTTCACTGCCAAGGGGGCCAGGGGTTTCCAAGAGAGACAGGTGTTGGGAGGCTCCAGAGGATGGGGGAGCAGAGGTGCGGCCCTCCTGTCCTAAGCCTGGTGGTTCCAGGGCCTAAGTCCTCCTCTCCATCTTAGTGATAGAGTCCAGCTGAACCCAAGGTCTTGATGATCCCTTGGCCCGAGAAGCTCTTCTCCCTGCAACTTTCCATGCCCATCACCAAGCCGCCTCCTCCAAGAAGCCTTCCCTGAACCTTCATACCCCTGGATCTGCCTCGCCCTTGAGAAGGGGCCATTCTCGCCAGCCTGAGCTATGTATGAGGTCACAGGGGCTCACTCGGAAAATCTCAGCGGGCATCTGGCACTTTCGGAGCCCCTACAGGTACCTGCTCTGGTGCCAGGCCTCTTCTGCGGGGCGTACATCAGAGAATCATTCATTCGCTCAGCATTCATTGATCCCTGGCTAAGCCTGCAGCTTATCTCCCATGCGGTTTAGTCTTGGATTGCTCACTTAGAGCATGCCAACCTCCTTGACTTCTCACCCCGACTGTGGACAGGTGAGCTTACAGAGGCCCCCAGGGAATCTCTGCCACCTGGTGTCATGGCTGCCCTGGAGGGAGCCCAGAGCTGAAAGCCAGGAAGTCTGGTCTTCGGCCAAACGACCACAAGCAACAGGCTTTACCATCCTGGCCTCAGTTTTTCCATCAGTGGAATGGGGATGAAAGCCATGCCTGCTACCCACTTCCTAAGGCTGTTGAGAAAAAAGAAGAGTTCCATCCGGGAGCCCATCCAGCCTTTGGGAATTCTCTCCCGCCTATGAGGTCAAGCAGCAGAGGGCAGAGAAAAGGCCCAGGACTGGAAGCAAGGCAGCCCCACTTCATTCCCCTGAAGAGCCTCAGTTTCTCCTTTGTCCTAAGAGAATGTCAAGTCCTGACCCACGGTACTTCTGGGAGGAGAGAGGCCTGCCAAGACCATTAGCATCAGAGCTCTCAGCCAGGAGAGGAGGAGAAGGGGCCGGAGGTGGGGCAGGAGCTCCAGGCATACGTTTCTGGAACGAGCAGTGGGTCCTGACGGGGCAGGTCGGGGACAGGAGCCCCTCGCTCTCTCAGGAGCTCGAGAGCGTGGACTCTGGCGCTAGCTTCCCTGGGTTCAAATCTGGCCCACATCACTTATTAGCAGTGGGACACATAGTCTCTGTTGCTGGCTCCCCACTGATACAATGAGGATAATAATAGCAACTACCTCATGGTTTGTGAAGTGCATATAGGTAGTTTAGAACAGGGCCTGGTGCCTATAAATACTGTGCAAGTGTTAGCTATTACTGTTCATTCATTCATCAGACACCTGCTATACTAGGCGCTGGGAACACAGCCAAGAACAAGGCCGAAGTGACCCTACCCCACCCGCACAGAGCCAACAGTCCAGCAGGACAAACAGACCAGAGCAAGAACCCGTGAACCAACAGACCGTGACAGATTGTGGTAGTGCCAGGGAGGAAGCACAGGGAAGGTGGATGAGCTGTCAAAGGAGAGAAAGGGAACGCATTTTGTGGCAGTCAGGGAGGGCCTCCCTGAGGAGGCATGAGAACAGAAGGACATTGAAGAGCCAGGCATGAAAAGAGCAAAAGGAAAAAGGGTCTGGGCCATGGGGAGGGCGTGCAAAGTTCAGCACACCACGAAGGGAGGCTTGGGGGAGGGGCCAGGCTGCCCAGAGGCACGCGCAGGCTGGCCCAGCTGCCACCTGTCAGTCCCGCCCGCCCCCCACCTTGCCCCTTCTCACCCCGGGCTTTGCTCTACAGACAACTCCAAACAAACAGGTCTGACCTTGGGCCTGGTGACCGGCGATTCGTCCTGGGAGGACGAGGAGCCCCGGGACCCGTGGGCCAAGCCAGGACAGAGAAGGGCTGAGCCAAGAGGGGGGACCGGGGGCAGGGACAAACAGAGCAGCCCAGCCTGGCCAGCTGCGTCCCTCGGGAATGGACGTGCCGGGGCCGCAGTCCCTGCGGCCGCCTCTCAGGGCTGGGAGGAAGTCCAAGAACCACCAAGGCCAGCCTGCATCAGGTGCCACGCTCCACCAGGTGGTCCCCGCAGGGCTGTCCCATGCCCCCACCCACGCACCTCAGGCAGGAGCACTCATGTGGCCTTATCCTGACCCTGGGATCAGGGTCCCCAGTTCCTCCTTCCAGGCCAAAAAGGCCCCATGTCCTCCTCTGCCCAGGACAGCCGCTCCCTACTCCTTTCCGGAACCTTCTCCTCTGGGACTGAATGGCCAGGCTCACCAGTGTCTCCCTCACATACGGGTTGCTGGCATTCCCTCTGCTCCGCCTTCTCCTCCTCCCTCACAGGGCCAATCCTTAGGAGCCCAGAGGCACAGAGAGGGGGCCATCTTTCTTCTGCTATGCCTCGTGCTCCCCAGGGCCCCAGCTTTTACTCAAGTGAAAAGCCCCCTCTCTCAAGAAAGAAGCATACCTTGTAGTGATGGAAAAGCCTGTGTCTTGAAGATGCCAATGGCAGCATCGCAGGTGTGACACTGTGCTATGGTTTTACAAGATGCTTCCACGAGGAGAAATGGGGTCAAGGGTACATAGGATGGACATTTGTGTGATTTTTTAAATTTTTTAATGTTTATTTATTTTTGAGAGAGAGACAGAGCATGAGTGGGGGAGGAGCACCGAGAGAGGGAGACACAGAATCAATTGAAACAGGGTCCAGGCTCTGAAATGTCAGCACAGAGCCCGATGCAGGGCTTGAACCCACGAACCACGAGATCATGACCTGACCCAAACGAAGTTGAATGCTTAGCCGACTGACCACCCAGGCGCCCCCTATGTTATTTTTTTTAACTGCATGTAAATCTACAGTGACCTCAAAATAAAATAATTAAGAATAATACATAAAAGAAAGAAGCATGGCAATACAAAGTATTTTTATAATTATTATGACGTCCTGGTTTTCTTCCTTGCCTTCCCCCTCCACCTCTTCTTTCCCACACACAGGCAGAGGGGCGTTCAAAGATGCAGTCAGATCCAAGGCCACAGATGCCCTTCAAGGGCATCCCCAAGCACCAGGAAGCTCCAGACACAGCACACACATCAGCTTCAGCCCCGGGTGCCTCGCCTGCCTCAGCCATTCTCCTGGGTCATGGCAGGGAGAATCAAGTGTCCTCATTGTACAGATGGGGAGACTGAGGCTCCGAGGGGAGGAATGGCCTGCCTGAGGTCTGGTAGACACAGTGTGTTTACGGCAGGGCCGCGTGTCTGTGAGTTGGTCTAACTCTAATGATCAAGACACGTGTTGGCATGGGGCAGGCACTCAGATCCTTAGACGTGTTCGTCCCTTCTTTCCTTCCTTCTCCTTCCAGCTTTTGCTCTTTCCTTCCCTCTGCCTTTCTCCTTTACTTCTTTCCTTCCCACTCAAGCACTGAATCAGACTCCAGGGTCTGATGTTCTAGTTACCTAGTTCTGTGAAACAAACCACCCCAAAAATTTAGTGTCTCAAATCAACAATGGTCATTTATTTTGCTCACAAATCTGCAGCGAAGGCAAGGTCTAGCTGGGAAGGCTCATCTCTGCCCGGGTCGCACTAGCAGAAGCAGTTCCCATGGCGGTTGGAGGAGCCAGGATGGCTCCCTCCGATGGCCGGTAAGTTGGTGCTGCTGAGTGCTGGAGGCTTCAGTTCTGCTCGTCCACGTGGACTCTCCATGGGCTGCTTGGGCTTCCTCACAGCATGGCGGCTGGGCTCAGGAAGCAAGTATCCCAAGAGGTAGGAAGTGGAAGCTGCTAATTTCTAAAGACCTGGAAACTGGCCCAGCACTACTTCTGCTGTATTTTTTGGCTGAGAACTTCCAGAGCCAGACTCAAGGGTAGGGACACAGATCTCAACTATCAATGGGAGGAATATCAAGATATGTTGGTTTTTAAAACATCATAGCATATAAAAGGGCATAAGAAAATCAATTGTATTTCTAGCTACTGCCAACAAACAATCAGAAAAGAAAAGAAAAAGGAGAAGACAAGAAAAGAAAAAGAAAAGAAAAGAAAAGAAAAGAAAAGAAAAGAAAAGAAAAGAAAAGAAAACTCGTTCACAATAGCATCAAAAAGACGAAAGTATTGGGAATACATTTAACAAAAGAAATAAAAGAAATGTACCTAGCAAACTACAAAATACTGTTAAAAAAATTAAAGAAGCCTAAATAAATGGAGATCTGAGTAAATGTGCATGAATTGGAAGACTCATAATTGTTAAGATGGAAAGTTTCCCCAAATTGCCATCAAACTCCCTATCAAATCTCTATCAAAATCTCAGCAGGCTTTTTTTGTTGTAGAAATTGACAAGCTGATCCTGAAATTTACACAGAAATGAAAAATAACAAAGAATAAGCAAAACAATTCTGCAGAACAAGAACATCGTTGGAAGATTTGCCCTACTAGAGTTCGAATTTTACTGTAAAGCTACAGTAATCAACACAGTGTCGCATTAGTATAAAGATAGACGTACAGATCAATGCCACAAAACAGAGAATACAGAAACAAACCCACCTATGTATGATCAATTGATGTGCAACAGAGTGCCAAGCCAAGTCAATGAGAAAAAGATCATTTTTTCAACAAATAATCTGGGGATGATTGTATATCTGTGCGCAAAACAAAACACAACACAGCTTCGATTCGAACCTTACACTATATGCAAAATTAACTCAAAATAGATTACAGATCTATGTAAAATCTAAAACCATGCAACTGCTAGAGGAAAAAATAGGAGGAAATCTTCGTGACTTTGGGTTAAGCAAAGATTTCTTAGCTATGGCACCAACACGGGATCCATGATAGAAAAGGAATGATAAATCGGACGCTGTTAAAATTTAAAACATTTGTGCTTCGAGAGATTCTTAAAGAGGAAGAGAAGACAAGCCACAGACTGGGAGAAAATGCTTGCAAATGACATGTCTGGAAAAGGGGATGTAGGAAGACATTTGGAGAGTATAGGAAGAAATTTTATAGCTCGCTAATAAAGCCAACAACCCAATTAAAGGGAAAAGATTTGGATAAACGCTTAACCGAAGATCGACTCATGACTAATAGGCCCATGAAAAGAACCCCAGCATCATTAGTCATCAGAGGAGTGCTTATTAGAGACACTCTTACATATCCACTTGAATGGTTCCAATAAAAATGGTAGGCAACAAGTGTCGGCGAGGAGGTGGAGAAACGGAAACCTTTATACATGGCTGGGGGGACAATGAGATAGCACAGCCACTTGGGAAGACAGTTTGGCAGTTTGTTAAAAAGTTAAGCACACACTTAGCGTATGAGTCCTCGGTGTCCTACCCACGAGACCAGAAAACGTGTAGCCGCAGAAAGACTTCCGTGCAAATGTTCATCGCAGGATTATTTGAAATTGCCCAAGCCTGGTAGCAGCCCTGATGTCCGTGACCTGGTGACTGAGTTAATAAAATGTGTCATAACCATACATGAGAATACTACTTGGTGATAATAAAAGGGCTGAGGTACTGACCCCCAAAGCAACAGGGAAGAACCTAGAAGCATGATGCTGTGTTCCAGGAGCCAGACAGAAAAGATTATTTACTGCAGGAGTCCACTTCCCTGAAATTTCTAGAAAAGACCAAACTATGGAGAGAGAAAGTGGATCGATCGGCAGTTTCGTGGGTCTGAGAGTACAAGTAGGGACTGACTGAAAACAGGCAGGAGGCATCAGGAAAATTTTCTAAAACTGGATTGTGGGGATGGCCACACGTGTAAATTTACTGAAACCCATCTAGCTGTGCATTTCCAATGGGCGAATTATACCTCAATACAGCTGGTTTTTCTAAAAAAAAAAAAAAAAAAAAAAAAAAAGCCATAAGCCAATGGGGAGGGGGTGGTAAGGCCAGCTGCTGAGAGCCATGTGCCCTACTCAGATCTCTGAGAGTGGTCACGGTCACACCCCGGAACCCAGCCTGGCCCCTCGATCCACCAGAGCCCTCGGGTCATGGACAACTCAGAGCCCTTTCTCCCAGGCTCCCTGTGGGTTTATAACTCGCCTGGGGACAACCACCATTATTCACTCAGCTGTGCCAGGTGGTGCTGGCCCCTCTCGCTGCCTCATCACTTTTGTCACCGGTGCCGTGTGGCTAGGTCCTCACCCTTCTGAGACCCTGAGAAAGTTCAGTGGGCCCTGACACAAGTCCTTTAACCTCCCTGGGTCTCAGTTTCCTCATCTGCATGCGCTAGCGCAGCTCCCCGCCTCTCTCAGGGGAAGGGGGAGAGCTGCTCGGTTGGGAGAAGGGGAGATGGGATCTGAAGAACCAGGTGGTTGTGGAAAATGAAGCCATGAAGCCACAGGGGGTGCTGGGACATGAGAGAGACACGTCTAAACCCAAATCCAGCCCAAACGCTATGTCCCCCAACCCCCAGCTCGCAGATGGCTCAGGGCGGGAGGAAAGCCTTTGGAGATGCCATCCAACCTCTCCCTCATTCAGGGTCCCTGCCAGCACAAGACAGAGAGTTGGTGACCTAAAGTGGCCCTGGACCTCTCTAGCATCGGGGGGCCTCAGTGCATTTCTAGACAACCCTTGGCTCTCTGAACAACTCCAGATGTTCCAAAAGCACTTCTTCCCATCGTGACGTGAGACATGACATCTGTTGCCACCCTCCGCCAGCAAGTTGGGGCTGGGAGCACTGGGGTGTGTCTGATTCCCCAGCCCCCAGCAATGGTCCCAAGGTTCCCGTGCTAGGTGTGCCAAGTGTGTATTTCAAAATAGTCCTCGAGAGAAACGCAGAGCTCACACACAGAGATCGCGAAGCACTTTTCTAAGCAAATGGGTCTCGTAGGATGGCCCATGGACCAGTGGCATCAGCATCACCGAGAACTTATTAGAAATGCAGATGACATCAGGCCCCACCCCAGCCTGGCTGAGTGGAAACTCTGATTCCTGGAACCCACATGCTGTGGTTTAACCAGCATTCCAGAGGCCCCTGATGCATGCTAAAGTTTGAGAATCAATGTTGTCACAGGACACCAGATTTGAAAAACAGATTTAACCTGAGCCCAGGATGGGTGGGTTCAGTGTCACCCGGGGAGCCTCCCTATTCCCCGCAGCAGCTCAGAATCTGAAAGCCATGCATCATGATGCTTTGGGGGCCATCTCAGCTTCCCATTGGGTGAAACATTTTTTGACTAAACAAATAACCCGACCTGAAGCTTTCCCTCCATAAGGAGTAAGGTGGTGGTAGGTGATGACAGCCCATCAGTCCTCAGGTGACAAGCGCGGTGACAAAAACTTCAAGACGGGCCAGGCAGGCTGAGTGTTTGCCCCTATACCTGTCAGGCCCTGCCCTGCAAGCCAGCAGTGCCCAGGGCCAGGCCGCCAAGGGGGCGGGGGTGGTGGGTGGCCATTGTCCCTGTCCAGACTCCAGCAGGTACAGCAGCCCCAAGTAAGGACACTGGGGCCTGACAGCCTTCGCTGAACCATTTTGTCTTGCAGCCCTGCCCAGTGCCCGCAATGATAAGGGTTATGGGGCTGCTACCCCTGTCCTGGCTGGCAATTAGCACTCACATTGCCAGCTGTTGAGAATTCCTGATGCTTGCAGGGAGTGAGGTTTGTCAGGTTGTCGGAGGGCAGGAGCTTGGGGGGGGGGGGTGCGACGTGCTCATTATGCCAGAGGCATGGGATCCCCCACCCCCAGACTTTTGATTGCTGCGAGGGGAGAGGGAAGGTGGGCCATCTTGTCACTTCCCCTCTCTTTTCAAGAAGGTGAACCAAAGCCTCTGATGACGGTTTCCCATCCCTTTCCTCTCTGGAGTCCCTGAATCCCACACATAGTGACCAACGGGGATGGCTCTGGCTGGGCTAAGGTTGAGTCAGAAAATAGAGTGGCCATGAAGGGCAGGTGGCCAGGGAGCTTATGGGTGTGGACCCTCCCAGCCTGGGAGAGGGAGCTGGTCAATCCTCAGCAGCCCGTGTGGCACTTCCTCTGTCAGTAAATTAAGGCAGTGGACCAGATGGGAATTACCAAATACTGGCCACACCCTTTAGTGGATGGTAAAACTCATTTAGTGGATCAAAACAGCATTTTTAAAAGTGAGGGAAGAATGGAATGGAATGGAATGGAATGGAATGGAATGGAATCTCAAACATGCACTAAAGGTAAGTATTGTTTCCCAAAAATTTTGTTCCAATGATATATGTATAACACATCTGTATACACTGGGGTGAAATGTAAAAAAAGTTTTCTTCTTATGAGCAAATACAATTTGAAAGCTCTCACACTGGATGAGCCCCTAGCTTCTGGAATGGGGCCTCAACACTCCATCCACTCCAGATTGTTCACGGGAGAGGAACCTACAGGAGGGTGGGCAAGAGGGAGGCCCAAACACGGCTTCAGAGACCTTCCAGTCTCCTCGGAGTAAAAGGCAAGTGGACAACAGAGGAGGCCGTGGAAAACCCAAAGGATCAAGCAAGGGTCGTTCATTTCCTGCGGCTGCCCATCCTTGCCACGTGCCTGGCACAGAGGGGGCCCTGAACACTTTTAGAAGTGTTTTCCAAATGAGACTGACATGGAGGGAAGAAGGCGTCCTCGTTGGCGGTTTTCTGTGTGCCAGGCGCCCTGCCGAATCCTCCTGAACCAGCCCAAATAAGTCACGTGGGGGCTCTTTCCTGGGTCTGTGCATTTGAAAAATACCCGCAAATGGAGTACACTTCGGTGAAGTACACGATGTAGTTCATGTGCACAGAACTTTCCAGCGCACTCTATCAGAATCATGATGCTTGACCCACACGCCACACACCAAAAATCCCACTCTGTGCCTGAGAATCGCAGGAAGCTTCATGAGCCGGGGCCACGTTAAAGGACATCCGTGTTGGGGCACCTGGGGGACTCAGTCGGTTAAGTGTCTGATTCTTGGTTTCTTGTTCACGTGGTTTTGTGAGTTCAAGCCCTGCTTTGGGCTCTGTGCTGACAGTGCGGAGCCTGCTTGGGATTCTCTCTCTCCCTCTCTCTGCCCCTCCCCTACTCACACTGTCTCTGTCTCTCTCAAAAATAAATGATAAAAAAAAAGAATGCCCGTGAACTGACCATCTCCTTGCATTCTGCGGTTGATACAGCTCTTTTTTGTGTACCTTTTCCTACATTCCTCCCTATGAGATCAGCATCCTTATCCCCAGTTTACAGGTGAGGAAGCGGAAGTTCGGAGAACTGCAGCAACCTGGCCAAGTTCACACAATCAGCAAGCAGTCAGGCTGGGAGGCTGTCCAGCCCTACCTGGGTCCACTGTTCTGTCCCCTCCCCACCCCCCATCAGCCAAGCCTCGCGCTCCCTGGGCAGTATGTGATCTGACAGCCTGTGCTGTCCCTCCCCTTTCAGACAAGCACAGTTATTTTGGAAAATCCCTGGTGAGCTAAGTCAGGTTCGACAGGGTCCAATAAAGGCTTTATATTTTTCTCTTTGCTATTAAATCATATTTTATTTAAAAGGCTGAAGCTCCACAAATCACCACTAAAGCAGCCTGCCCCACGCTGGCTAGGCCTATATCCACCAGCCCTCCTCCCCGGAACGTGTGGATGGCCCCGCCCCACCTCCCCTCCCCCTGCCACACAGAGTGAGGATGTGTTGGAGCTTATGACTATTATATTGTATCTGTCTTAAAAGCCAGCCTCTCTTTGCAGCCACAGACACTCCCCAGCTCACATTTATCAGTTCTATTCCTTTAATGATTCAAACTTGTGCTGTGATGTGCTCCTCAGAACGGAGGATTTTATGGATTTAACAGTTTTATTAATTTAAGAGGTTTCCACTGAGCGCCAGAATGGCTCAGTGTGACAAAGAAGGTATCATAAATGAATTGATTTGTCACGTATCAGAATGCGATCCAGCAGTGATTTCATTATTGGAGTTATTTTCCTCCAATTATCTGCAAACTTAAAATGCTAAAGAGCAGCCCCCTCGCCCCCACCCCCAGCAGCAGCCAGCCTCAATCATTTGAGCAGGAAATAAATGCAAATCGATGGCCTAAATTTGCCACCGCGTGCGGAGGCCGCCCAGGCCTCCCTCCTCCCCCTCCGCACTGCCACCCCGAGGAAACAAAGCCGTGGCGCGTAGGGTGTCTTTGTGAGGCTTGTGGGTCCAGGCCATCTGCGGCCCCACGTGCTGTGTCCAGGGGACCAGAGCTCGTCTTCCATGGGGTCCCAGGGCATGGAAGAAGCTTGGCATCCCGTTCCACATGCAGTCGGTGGAAAAACCAACGGAACAGCATCTGGCCACAGCTTCGGTCTATCCAGGCTTCTAGATTTGGGTAGGTAGGGTACACGGTAGAGTGAGCACTGGCCAGACAGGACTCCAGCGCTGGCCGCATCCACGCCTCACTCTGTGGTCAAGGCTCTGCCGGACCCTAATAAAGTTTCCTCGGTGTCCTAAACATGGCTGCACACTCTCACACCGGGGCTGCCTCAAGCTCTTTCTTGGTGTAGACAGTGCCTATCCCACCCCACCCCTCCCTGGGGCTACCCTCCCTAGCCCAGCTCCTCGCCTCTCTGCTCCTCCATCCCCAAGCCAGGGCCACACTCCCACAGACCCTGAGCTCCTGCCTTACTCTGGCCCACGGAGTCCTCTGTCTCCCCAGAGGCGTCTCCCCCAGGGCCTCAGTTTCCCCATCGACAAAATAAGGGTGTGAGTGAAGTTTACGTTCCCACCCAGAATGAATCCCCCTGACCGTAAAATCTCTGAGCCCTCCACGCACTGCTCAGTGTATTTATTCTGTAAACAGCTGGCACTTATCAGCCCTCATAAGGGGCCAGGGAGGGAAAGGGATGAACCTGAGGACGCCTCATCTGGATGCGGAGAGGTGACATGGGGCCCAAAGCTGAAAGGGTCCAGTGTCTCCCGTAAGCCTGGTGAGGAATTCTGACAAGGCAGGACTTGGGAAGCTCTCATCCTCCACTCGCCCATCCTCCCTGGCTCTGTGCTTCTCTGGCCTCAGTCTCTCTCTCTGATCAATATGGGGCCCCCCGGGCTGGCCCTGGGGCTCAGACAGGAAAGGAACAGTAGCATTCAAGGTGACAGAGTAGGGGATAGGAGGGGTAACGGAGCCAAAAGGGGTTCCCACCTAGTTTCCTGGAAAAGAAGTTCCAAGACTTTGCTCCAGTGCACTCAGATCTGGGGGGGAAAGGAGCCAGAACCCCCGCGTGTGACACACCTACTTCCTCCTGACAAGAGGTAAAGAAACCAAGTCCCAGAAAGATGAAGCGACCTGGCCAAGGTCACACAGCAGACCCCAGCCCTAGTCTGGGGGGGTCGACTCCGAAACCTTCCAAAGAAGTCCCCTCCCTGCCCCTCTGTGCCGCCTGCTTCACATCTACCCAGCCAAGCATCCGGAAGAAGCAGCGAGAGAGAGGATTAGTGGGCTGCAGGTGCACAAGGGCTCTAGCCCAGAGCCAGCGCAGTCCCTCCCCTGCTGCAGATCCGGAAGCAGCTCGCCGCCCTCTATCTGCCCCCTTGGGCTGAGGCGCCGCCATGACTGAGGCTTCTTGAGCTAGTGTGAGGGAGAAGGCTTGCATGCCTGCCCATGAAAGCCGGGGCAACTGTGGGGGCCAGCGGCCCTCCCCCCATGTCACCAGAGTGTGCCCTGGGAGCTCACGTGCCTCCTCTCGCACCCTCCAGCCAGCTGCAGAGACCAAGCCTCTCAGAGCCTTCCTGAGGGGACGCCGCACGCCTCTTTGTTAGAGAGGCTGCCATTCTCACAGCCTCAGTGTCTCTCCCAAGAGCCAAGAAGAAATCAGGGAATGGCAGACCAGGCCAGAGATCAGAACCCTGGGGTCCTGAGGCTGGGAGTCCATCCACTACCTCTGCTGTGTCCTTTTTTCCTTACAAAATCTCCTCCAAAGAAGCCAGCTGCCCGTATGAACAGGCACCTCCAATGACAGGGAGCTCACTCCTCCACAGGAGCCCAGGCCAGTTTCCTCCAGCTCCATTAGAAAGTTCTTTACCCACGTACATCTGCGTGGAAACCCACTCTTCCTTTTTTTTTTTTTTTAAGTTTATTTATGGAGAGAGAGAGAGAGAGAGAGAGAGAGAATGAGCTGCAGAGGGGCAGAGGGAGGAGGAGAGAAGGAATCCCAAGCAGGCTCTACACTGTCAGTGCAGAGCAGGGCTCAAACCCATGGACTATGAGATCATGACCTAAACCGAAATCAAGAGTCGGACACTGGGGAGCCTGGGTGGCTCAGTCAGTGAAGCCTCTGACTTTGGCTCAGGTCACGATCTCGCCGTTTGTGAGTTCGAGCCCCCCGAATTGGGCTCTGTGCTGACAGCCTGGAGCCTGCTTCCAATTCTATGTCTCTCTCTCTCTCTCTGCCCCTGCCCTGTTCGCTCTGTCTCTCAAAAATAAACATTTAAAAAAAAAAAAACAGAGTCGGACGCCACCCAGACGCCCCAGCCCGCTTACTCTTTACACGGACACACACACACACACACACACACACACACACACACACAGTCTAATACCACACTCCAATACCACACTCCTCCACATGCGTGCACGTCAGTCAGGCGTCAGGTTGCACCCCAATCAGATCGGCCCTCCAGGCCCTCCCTCTGCCTGCCCACCACAGTTCTGGAATGTCTGAGACCGCATCGGGCCGTGGGCAGCGCCTGACAGATGAGCTGACACCGCGGAAACACAGGGGAAATGACCAGGCTCAAGGTGAAGTGTGATTTCTCCCTTCTACCTCAAGCACTTCATTACCTCCCTGACCTCCGATGGCTAATAAAGGTGTCTAATTCGCGTGGCACTAAAATAGCTTCCTAATGTGCACCAGGACCATCTCCTCAAATTAATGCTATGACAAGTAATGAGGGTCTCCATTAGCTAATATCTGCATGTGGAAATTCTCGTTTTCACAGAGTGGGCTAATGTCTCTGAAAGCCCTCTCTTCAGCGAGCCTGCCTTCCCTGGCTCCAGATATGGAGCAGATTGGAAGGCACTAGAACATGTCACCAGACTACCACAGACAAACAACTGCCAGACAGTCACTCAGGATAACAACTGTGACCAAGGAGCCCCAGCAACTCTGTCCCGAGACAGGTAGGAGGGGTCCAAGCCATCTGTGAGGTGACGTGAGTGAGGGAGTACGAATGTGCCCACAGTGGGGCCCATGTTGGGGGTCGGGGTGCTCCCAGGAAGGTGTGATATACTCGGCCCAGGGGAAATCTGTGAAGGCTTCTCAGAGGAGGTGATAGTTCACCTTCCTCTTTGTTCCCTTTGGTGTTTGCATGAACAAGAATGGTGACATGATGTGGGCCTCCATCTCCACATTCCTTGATGTTGGTGCTAATTCCTCGGACTCCTTCTAAGATTCATCACAGCACCTGATTCACGATTTGGGGCACAGCCAAGCCCTTCAGACCCTTGCGTCTCCACCAGGCATACGTACACAGAGCTCGTTGAGTTCTGACTCTCGCCAACTCCTGCCAGACGTCCAACAGGCAACGCCTGAAAGATGCTGACCCAGCAAGTGTCACTCACGTGACTTCCTTCCCCCTTCCTCCTGACCTCCACCCTGAACGTTCCCCTCCCACCTGCATCTTCCTCCTTCCGTCAGGCCTCAACTCAGAAGTTACCCACTTGAGGAAGCCTTCCCTGGTTAAGTGCCCCTGCTATGTGCTCCCACAGCCCCTGAACTGTCCCTATCAGAGCACCTTCCATGTAGGATTTTCTAGTCCAGCTACTAACCCACCTCCCTACCAGACCACGAGCTGTATGAGGGCAGGGACCAAGCCGTGCCCTTATCTCCCACACCCACAGCTCACCAGATGTGCAATTTCATCTCCATCAGTCTCTTTGAGCCTCTAGTGCTCTCAGGAGGTGGAAAGGTTATTACTAAAATTCCCATTTTACAGATGGGAAGACAGAGGGCCTCAAAAGGGGAAGGAAGCAGCAGTCCAGCATCACATACTGGTGGCAACTGAGCAGTGGAGGGCTGAGACAGGGGTGCCTTCACTGATGCCAAGGCTGGTTCTTTCCTGTCCCTGGAACCCCTTCATTGAGGGCTGGGTTTGAGATAAACTGCCACATAGAGGAATTGACTCACTCCAAACCACTGCATTGGATCTGCCCTGTTTTGTGAACAAATACTAAAGTTAGGTGTCCCTGCTTCCCTGGGAAGGCATCTCCCCTGCACAGCCCTGCCTTTGCAAATGGTTTCTAAGAAAGCACGGAGACTCCTTCTCTCGCTCAGCCTTGAACCCACCTGACAATCTCCATGGTCCCCCCCAAGAGAATCACGGTTCCCTTCTCCACCCTGCAGGACGCTCTCTGGCTCCCTGAGAGCCTGTCCTCCACAGCCATTTTGTCTCCCGTGTGCTATTTTCAGTCAATACCACCGGTTCCCAAACACACACTATCCCCCGGGTGCACAGGCTCCCGTGCACAGGGGCTTCCTCTCTGGGGCATTCCAGGGCTGCTTATCTGGGCTCAGCGAATCCAGCCCTGTGTCCCCCTTCCTGTGTGGACGCCAGCCCGCAGCCTGCCGGTATTTCCCAGAACGTGCACACCGCACGATTGGTAGCACGGCCCCACAGTTCTGCTTCCCTCGGACCTCCCAGGGCACGGGTGGATAGAGGGTGTGGCGGGGCACCTGGAAGAAAGTCCTGAGCCATTGCTGTCCTGGAGCACCCAAGGTGCCAGCTGCTGTGGTCTTGTGTGGTCTGTGGCGTGGACTCTCCATCATCCGTCAGCCCCCAGCCTGGATGTCACCTCCTCCAGGAAGTCTTCTCTGATTACCAACATGGCTTCCAGGCAGAGGGGTTTTCTCTTCAATGACACAATTCAGGATTTGTGTCCATAATAGCCAGGCACAAGAGGCTCCATTAGACCTGTTTGGGGATTGGGACTCAAAACTCGAGGTCCCTGGAGGCCACTCAGGAATTGAAAGCAAGGAAGAATTGGCTTGGTTGTGCCTCAGGAAGTCCCCTCAGTCTAAATGGTAGAGATGCGGCTGTAGGGAAGAGCCACAGGTGGAAGAGGAGCAGCTGAGAGCCAGTGGTAGTGACCAGGCCAGAGGTATGCGGGCAGGAGGGTGGGCCCCATAGGGCCAGAAGGAAGCAGGCAGAAAGAAGGGGTGTGAGGAGTCAGGACCTCCCAGGGGCCAACAGATGAGGGGACTTGGGTGACAAGAAGAGTTCAGTGGGTTCCCAAGATCTTGTCAAGGGGGCTCAGGGGGATGGCAGGCATCGCTAAGCTGGCAGGCCCAGGGTGAAGTGACAATTCCCTGGGAAGGCTGTGAAAACCATATGTAAACCATATGGTCCTGCTCAAATGGTATCTTCTGGGCAGTTTATTCAAGATTTGCAGTGCATGCAAAGTGTAGCCAGGAACTCCCAGGTCAGCTCATGGGGGCCCTGGGCCTGCCCCTCTGCTGACCTCCCTAATTTTGAGGGAGCCCTGGCTTGTTCCCTCCTCTGGGAAGAAGGCTGACCTCCCAGGGCCTCTTCCCCTGCCTCCCACAAAACCCCTCTGGGTTCAGAGCTGTGGAGACCGCCCGCCCCCTCCCACACATATGTCCCCCCAGCTTCAAAGCCAGTCCCGCGCAGGCAGCACATCCTCATTTCTACCCCCTAGGCTGGGGAGGGCGTGGCTCAGCGTCGGGCCGGGACCCACGCCCAGGTCTCCGAGAACCGGTCCAGGTCTATGCCCTTGCGGTGGGGTACCACGGTGACAGAGAGGGAGGCTCAGGGTGTACCTTGGAGATGCAAACCTGGCCCTGCGACTTACCAGCCAATGCCATGAACAATGTGCTTAATCTCTCTGTGCCTCGGTTTCCTCAACTACAAGAAGAGGGGGATTAACAAAAGTAGCTGCCCCACTGGGGGGTTTGTAGATTGAATGAGGGGCTGTAGGAAGCCACTTAGGTGTCCGGGGAATTCCAAAGACCATCACTGGTGCCCGAGGTATTTCCCCGGCCCAGGTGAGGGGGAAAGCCAGTCACTAAATTGGGCCCACATTCAAGGGGAAGGGGATTAGGCCGCACTTTTGAAAAAAGGAATTTCGAAGAATAATGGGCACATTTTAAAAGCCTCCCATTTGGCACCTCGATGTGATGAAATGTGACCTAATTGTTATTAGCCAAGGTGGCAGCTGGGTTGAGCCCACGAGCTGGCCTCACCCCAAACCCCTGCTCTTAAGCGCTATCTCACGGTGCACGCTAAGCTGCATGGGTGAAATCACACACCTTCTCTCTCCAAGGGCAGCAGCAGGAGCCTCTGTTATCCAATACCTCTGTGCCCAGACCTCGAGGGAACCAGGTCTGCCCCCCCATCCCTGAGCCAGAGTGGGCCACCACGCCCCCGACTCCCGCCTGCTTGCTGGGTGCCCAGCTCTGAGTCTGAGAGGCGGCCCTGCCTTCCCAGCTGCCTGGTGACAGTGAAGAATGATGGACTCTCCTTTCAAGGGTGTGCACCGGCCCTTATCACAGGAGAGTGATGTCTGCGGCACTGAGCCGAAGACCCCCCTTGCCCGGTCAGCACTCCTTGGTGGGCAGGGCAGCAGCAGGGCGCAGACGCTGCACTTGACAAGCCCCCACCTCCCCACCCCCACCCACGCATGGGGGGCAGGCAGGCAAGAGCAGAATGATATCAGAAGGGAGAGAGATGGGCCCGACGTCTCGACCGGGCATGGAATGGATCTGCCAGGCTCCAGGAGAGGCATTGGAGAAGGAGAAAATGGGTGGCCTTGGTCATAAAGGAGATTGATTGGCCAGGGACCTGCTGAGGTTAGTGGAATGGTCTTGGCTGGCCCTGCTTCCTGGAGAAACTGTGTCCTCGGAGACTTGAACTCACCTAGGTTCAATTAGCCAATAAGCCATGCTGGGCCTCTGGAAGTGGCAGGTGGAGGCTTTCTGATTACAAATGACAGAAGAGAAGGCCTGAACCTGACCTGAACCTGAAAAGGCCTGAACCTTACCCTTGTCTATGGGACAGAGAAGGAGCTAGGGAAGAATATGTCTTGGCTTTGAACTCAGATGGAGCTGAGTTTAAGTGACCTCCCTGGCAAGGTCTTCTCCTGGCCGAGACTGCCTGCCCCTTCGTCAGACAGGAGGGGTAATGCCATTTATCGAGCACCTGCTGTGTGCCGGGCGCTCCGCTACCTGTCTTACAAGTGTTAACCCATTTCACCAGTGCCGTAATGCTAGGCGGGAGCTCTGACTATTACACTCGCCGGTTTTACAGCCCCAGAGAATTAAATAACTTTTCCCAGGCCCCACTGAGAGTCTCTGGCCAGGAATCGAGCACAGGCAAGCCAAGCCCTCAGCCACTCTGCTTTCCTGCCCCTTCTCACGCCGGACATGTCCGTCACTCCGGGCTTGTGAGGACTGGGCAAGACACGTTAATAAGGGCAAAAGGTGTGGTCCGTGTGCTGATACAGTACCAAGAACTCTCCACACGTTAACTCGCGTAATGCTGGCAGTAAGGTGGTCTGGTGGTCTCCATGTAGAGGTGAGAAAAGTGAGAAACAGAGAGGTTGAGCTACTTGCCCAAGACACCAAGCTTATGAGCGCACAGATGGGAGTTGAGTGCAGACAGGCTGGCTCCGGTCCCGTCCTCTACCCAAATCAAAGGCGTGAAAGAGCCCCTGCCCAGCACCTGGCACATGGCACATGGCAGGGCTCGGGGAGGCTGCCTCCACCCCTCCCTCCCCCCGGCCAGCCCTTCTCCCTAAAAGGAACACTGAGGAAGGCTCCCCCTCATGCCCGCTTTGGGAGGATCCAGAGAGGTGGCCCACAGCCCCAGGGCTCCTGGGGCTCCCAGCCTGAAGGCAGACTTAGATTCAGAAAGAGCTCTGGTTCAGAAAAGATGAAAGGAGAACATTCAGGGGCTCGTTAGCAGGGGTGGATGAACGGACACAGAGGAGGCAGGGCAGGCGACCGTGTGTCAGGAAGGGCTATGGGGCCTCAATGAGAGCTGAGAGGTGAGAGGCTATCAAACAGGCAAACCTAAGGTGGCAGATGGACAGGAAGGACTGTCAGGCTCTGCCATTCCAGAAAGTCCCGCCACGCCTGGCCAGGAGCGGGGGTCACAGGGAGCAGTGGCAGGTGGACAGCTTTGGAGAGTGACGGGAAGGGACAGGCAGCCGGACGCTCGGGAGGTCCTGCCGCAGCCTGGGGGCAGAGCCCCTGGGCCTTTACTCCTGAGGGGTCCCACCCTCCTCCCCGCAGCTTTCTCTTCCGTCCTCCAGCTGCCTGGGACCCCACCCCTTAAATCATTACCCCAGATCATTAAGCTGGAAGTCCGTAATGCTGACACTCCCTCAGAGAGCATTTATCTGGAAAGTCATAAAATCACACCACAGACTGTAATTAACGATTAGAGATGCTTATCCCTCAGGCAGCTGTGGCCTGTGGGAGTCCGCCGTGGGGACAGAGGCCAGGTTCCCTCCCCAGAATGGAGGCAAGTGGCTGATGTCGGGTTCTTGCCATCAGGAAGTAAAGGTGAAGCCCTGCAGCCCCTCACTGGGGTCCCTGCTGTCTCCCCGAGCCACCTTCCCCATACCTGTCTCCTACCACCTGCCGTTTCCTACCTCCCTGCCTTTGTATAAGCTCTTCACCCCTCAAGACTCAGCCACCTCCAGGGAGCCTTCCTTGACTACTCTGGGTACAGAGATGCTCACCCTCAGACCCGAAGGACTCCCCCCTCCTCTGACATTCACCTGGAAAGGTAGACATCTCAGGGTGCTTCCTGTGGCTGCATCTTGATCACCCAGACAGACGGGATACTCCCAGAGTGTACAAGCTCCCTTGTCTCCAGTCCCCCGCCCCTCCACTCCCCACATCCGGCACAGGACAGTGCACTCAGTAGGTCCTCAGAAATGAACCATGGTGCCAGAAGGTTAGAGCGGCAAGAGGGCACCCCCTGGATCAAGACCCAACACTGCAGGTATGGATGTTTGGGTGCAGCTCTGAGGAGGCCCAGTCTCCTTCTCAAAGAGCCTTATGGCCCAGACAAGGCAGGGAGCCCGTGCAGGCTGACCTGGTGAGCGGACACCTGGACCCGAAGTTAGGAGCTTTCTCAGGATCCGACAGGACTGTGGGCAGCAGAGCCAGGGCGCGAACCAAGGTCTTCAGGCACGTGGGTCTGGCTCCCCAGAAAGTGTGATGGCCCACCTGAAGTCACCTGGAGAAGGCTGGACAGGATCCGGGGCCCTAGGGTGTGGGCTGGACCTGCCACCAACTCTGTATGTGACCCCAGGCATACATCTGACTCCCCGGGCATCGGGGTGAATATGATGGGCAAAGGTATAAGTCTGCCAGTGCACAGGCAAGCTCTGAGGCAAGGAGCCAGGCCGGTGTCTTCATCTAACCCATAACTAGAAGGGGTCTGGGTTGGGAGAGGGCTCTGGAAGCCAAGTGGCTTCTCATTCCCCCTCCGGTGCAGGCTCCAACAAGAGCGCCCGCCCTTCTCTTCCCGCCTGCCTGCCCTGGCTCCTTGCAGGCTGTGGCTACCCCTGGCACCCTCAGGGAGGAGTGAAGGCCAGACCAGCTCTCTGGCGCCCTGGCCCCCGGTGACGGCATTCACCCACCCAGGCCCAGTGCTTCCGGCCATCAAGCCAACTCTAAGCATGAGCCAGTTTGGCTCCTATCGATTCCAAGCAGCCCACACCTGCCCGCCCACCCACGGCAGAGAGCCTCCCCTCCGAGCTGTGAGGCACCGAGGCTGAAGTGTTAGGTCATCTAGTCCCGCCTCGCCCAGAGGCTTGCCCCAAGATGCTCCCTGTGGACAGAAAGAGCCCAGGACTCAGAAAAGCTACACCGCGTAACTGGTCTTAGAGACACAGAGCCCACTTCTCGTGAAATGCTCAGACAGGATTTGGAGAGAAAACAAAACAAGGTTCCATGGGCGTGCGTGTTGGCAGGTGTGTTCTGTGAGCAGGGAGAGAGATGTGCGAAGACACAGCCCGGGCGGGTGGCATGGCTTCTGCTGCGAAGCGACAATTAAAGAGACGTTAGTGGCCATTGGCATTTGCTTTATAAGACTCTCCACTTCTCACTGGTCACAGTGAGGATGCGCTTCTTTTGAAGTTAAATCAATTATTTAAATAAAGGAGCATTGGGAAAAGAAAACTGTTTAACTTTGTTTAACCCAGCATTTCCCAAATTTATCTGACGATGGATTGTTTTGTGTAAGGCCTAGAAACATCCGCTGCAACCGGGGTTGTGCACAGAATATACTTTGGAGAAGGATAAACTTGTCTGGCTGTTAGGGAATAAAACCATGGTCCCTTCTGACTCTGTCTGAGAACCAGAAAGAGGGGCTTGCAGAGCCCAGACATGCCGCCTACCCTGGGGCTTGACCGGAGCCCACTGCTCTGCCCTGTTCCCCCTCGGAGTCGGGGTGAGCGGGGGGCAGGGCATTGAAGAGGGACAGTGGTGACATGAGAAGCCTTCGTCAGGGGGAGAGTGACCGGGCCACAGAGGAGGGGAGCGGAGCCAGTGTTGGGGGCAGCAGGCGCACAAGCTCTTCTGGAAAGGAGAGCTGAAAACCAGGTGCTGCTGGGCAGCCCCTGACATCTCGCGGTCAAGGACTTGTTCCAGCCTCTCCCGGCGCCACGAGCAGCAAGTTGTTTAATCCCTCCGGGCATGAAACAGACACCTGGTGCAATGACCTCTGAGGTCACCGGAGCCTGAAATTTCGGGATTCTGGGCTTCACCATGATCACTGCAAGGACAGTCCCTTGGATTACTGCCTCCACTTTACAGGTGCTGTAACTGAGGCTCAGTGAGCTTAATTGACTTCTTCAAGGTCAACAGAGAAAAAACAGGAGCGCTCTGCTCCGTGGCTTGAGCACTTGCCAGCTGCACGATTTGGACCATTCAGCCTCCCTGAGCCTCAGTTTACCCCTCTGAAGTCAGAAATGCCACCTCATTGGCAGAGTCCCTCGCATCTAAATTTAGCCCGGGGCCCAGCACACTCAGCTCTTCAGAAAACAAGCACGATCACTGTCACCATAGTTCTGTGAACTAGCCCACACGGTTCAGAGACAAAGGAGACGTAGGCTTGACCTCAAGGTGCCCTGATGTGGGGCCTGGAGACCTGTGGCTCTTTCTCATCCCAGGGCTGTCTTCCACGGACTGAGCCAAACCAGCTGCTGCCCATCTGAGATTCCATTTGGAGCCTCAGTTTCCCCATCTATAACAGCAAGGGCTGGACTGGATGACCTCTGGGAGCCCCCAGATCAATCATCTGGATGGAATAGGGTCTCCGGAAGGTGCTCTTCCCCACCCTGGGCTGGAAAAGTTTGCTCCCCAGCAGCCTGCAGTCCTTTTCTGGGATGTGGCTGCGGGGGTGATGCGTTCGGGAAAAGAGGGGCGGGGCAAGGACAGGAGTAAGAACATGAATAGGGCACTGCCTGTGCGCCAGGCCCCGTCCCAGGAGCTTCCCCCAGATTAACTCATTCCAGTCCTCGGGATCCAGCCGATGAGGTCAGAACCAGCTAACCCATTTTACAGACAAGGAAACTGGCATCCAGAAAGATTAAGTACTATGTCCACAGTCACAGGGTTGGTGAAGCAGGACCTAATCCCAGACCTCCCAGACCTTCACGCCTTAACAACAATGCTCTGAACCACTGAGGAGAGTTCGCTTCGAGATTCCATGCAACACAGAGAGACACAGAGAGAGGCAGGGAGAACGAGGCAGGGCGACAGGAGCAAAGCGTGGAAACAGCAGGCACAAAAGCTCCCAGGGCCACCGAGCCACGTTTTCAGGAGGCAGAGTGTGAATCCCACCAGGGACCGATGTCTGCCTCCCTTAGGGACCCGTTCCGTTTCAGGGTCGTTGTGCCTGGGGCGGGGGATGCAGAGGGTCCCACGTCACCGTGAAGGAGGCGCCTGCTGCCTGAAAGAAAAGGTGTGTCTGAACTGCTTCTGCGGCCTCCGGGCTGGGGAGCCATCCCGCTCACCCCAGTCCAGGGCTCCCCCTTCCAGCCACTCACTCTGAGGTGGTTTGCTCCCAGACGCCACATGCAGAATGTTTGTCAGCTCTTGACACTAATATTATTTAAGGCCCAAAGTCTAATGTAAGGCTTCCTTTTAGCGAGATTGTCTCATTTAATAAAGCTCCCTGTCTCTGTTCCCCTAAGGTAATCACGTTGATGGTAACGCATTCCCTGTGCTGTGATTTGATCTGGGAATAGAATTATCACACAGCCTTGCTTTGTTGTCAGATTTGTGTTTTTATTTTTTTCCTCCCTAGAATACATAAACAGAGAGCCATCCAGGTGAGAGGCAGTCGTCTGCTCACCTGGGCCCTTCTGTCGCTGGCCTCCTTACCGGTTCACTCTTGGTCCCCGGGAGCCACTCGTTCACTCCCCCTCAGTCATTCACTCCATCGTTGAGTTAGTCGACAAACGTCTCTCCAATGTGAGCATCCTAGCTGGACGCAGGCTCTGAGCTGGGAGTTGGGGGAACCTGGACAGAAAAGCCCTGCCCTTGGGGATCACAGCCGAGTGCCCTGGGAGCACTCCCCACCCCAGGGTGGCACCGGTATGGCAATCAGAAAAAACGTGGACACTCACTCACCTGGAGGCCCGGGTCTCCGCCCCTGCGATGTCGCTGTGGCTTCAGGCAAGCCACCCGATCCCTCTGAGCCTCTTTATTCATGGAGAAGAAGGACAGAATGAGCACGGGAGCTCAGAGTCAGACAGATCCCTGTTCAAATCCTGGCTCTGCCTCTTTCTGACTGCGGCTCAGTGCCCTTGTCTGAGTCACGGCCAGCTTTGCCGAGATGCCGCGGGCCAGGCCGGGCTGGGGTGCGTGGCCCCGAGACGGAGGGCCTCCTGAAATGTCGTGTGCTCCAGGAAGGAGGAGGATTAAATGAGATGATGCAGGCCAAGTGACCGGCTCATGGCAAACACTCGGCACACCGTCTCTTTCATCACTGCTGTCACCACCACCACCGTCATCAATACTACTCATGTGAGAAATGAAAGCTGCGTTAAAGCTAGGGGTCCAGGCTGGGGGCTTGCAGAAGGCAGAAGTGCCTCCAGGCCAGGGCTCTCAGTCTCACGTGCTGGGTGACCGAGGACCCGAGGACATGTGCCTTCAGCCCTGCCACCCAGGTGCCAGCCATGAAGCGGTATTGTGCCCAAACCCGGCGACCCAGTGTGCATGAGCAGGTAGGAGAGCACGTCACGCATCCCTCTATGTCCCCTGGCGCTGAACTTGGTCCCCCACCCTGGAGCTGCCACGGACAAGGTCACGCCAGGGTAGGAGCTGAGCCAGTATGCAAAGAGGGGGCACAGGGTGACAGGATCTGGGCTTCAGCTGGCCCTGCTTGCAAGGATGTGCTCCTCCCCATGTGTGCGTCCCGCACAGCACAGGACATGGACCCAGAGGTTCTGGGTTCAAATTCCGCCTCCTCCTCCTCCTCCAGGCACTCGCTGTGGGAGGCACTCAGAGCCCTGGGGTCCTTTTATGATGCACGACATGTGACGTGTGATGCCATGAGCACGTGCTGTGTACCAGTGGCCCCTCGAGAGGGGTACTGAAGAGAGATTAGTAAGGGGACATTTAGAAGTATGGGCAGGGCTCCAGGAAACCAGAAAGGCTGCGGTCAGTAGCAGCGGGAGCTGCTACAGCCTCTAGGGCTAAGAACACAGGTGCCCTCACAGGGGAAGTGACAGTGCGTGGCACCTGAGGTCGCAAGAGGTGGTGCAGCTCCCGCCTCGCTCTCGTTGGGGGCTCGCTCTCTGAAGCCAGCCACTGTGCCCGAGCAGCCGCACGCAGAGGCCACAGCCCGTGTCCGGGGCCGCGCCGCGCCCGAGGTCCAGGCCCAGAGGCAGCACCGCTCACCGTGTGGGTGACCAGTGAGTCTATTCCCCCCTCAACCCACCCCCTGTCCTCCAGGCTCCCGGCCTGAGATCCCCAACCCCATGATGCTGAGACTCGCAGCCCCTGCTCCGCACTTTCTGAATTCCTGACCCCCGGAGTCCACACACATGATAAAACAGTAGGGGTTTGGGGCCACGAGGTTTGGGGCGGTTAGGTGTGCAGTTGGCTTGCTTCGCTCCATAGGGGCCATGCTCCCAGAGCACAGAGCAGGGTGAAGGGTGGAGAGGAAGTAGGAGGGAAAATCCAGCCCCACATGTGGAACAGATAGGGTGTGGGCTTTAGGACCCACGGCCTGCTGGGGGGCCCCTCCAGGCCAGCAGGACCTGGAATCCCATGCCCCCGCAGGTTAGCCCCAGGGACGGGCCCCACCGCCTCCCCCACCTGCAGGGTTTTGTGCGTCTCCCAGCTGTCCTGCCCGCATCCCACCCTGACCCAGCCCTGTCCACACTGCCAGAGAACCAGCGCGCCCTCTTGGCTAGTCACGCCCCAACTCTGAGCCAGCCTTGCCCCCATCCCCATCACCGGGGCACCCCAGTGCAGATCCCTTGGCCAGTGGAGGCTCTGCACACTCTGGCCTGGCCAGGGAAAGAAGGAGCTGGCAAGGGGTGCCCGGTGGGCCTGGCCTCCTCACTCTGCCCTACACACACCAGGCACGTGCACACCCCTTGCCCTCCTCTCATCCAGAACCCTCCCCCCACCACACACACATCCAAATCTACCACTGTCATGGCACCTTCCAAGGAACCCACCGTTATGGGCTCCACGTTTGTGACACCCTGAAATTCATATGTTGAAGCTCTTATCAACATGTGTGTGTGATGGGATTTGGAGGCGGGGCCTGTGAAAGGTAATTAGGTCCTGAGGGCGGAGCCCCCATGATGGGATCAGTGCCCTGAGAAGAAGAGACACAGAGACATGATCTCTCTCGCCTCCATGTGAACGCACAGCAAAAAGGCAGCTGTCTGCAAGCCAGGAAGTGGGCTCTCACTGGACACCGAACCAGCAGCAACCTGACCTTGGACTTGCAGCTTCCAGAACTGTGAGACACAAATGTTTGTTGTCTGAGCCGCCGGGTCTGTGCTGTGTTGTCATAGCCGCCTGGGCCAACAAAGACACCCGCCACCTCTACCATCCTCCTCCTTCCCTGGACCCCATCCAAAAATACACAGGGTTGTCATTTTCCTGAAAATGCCCACAGGAGACTTTGAGGGCCGCATCCGAGGAAGAGAGCTGGTGAGTACAAGGTCTGTCTCCCCAGATATCTAGAAGGGTCTGCTCTAAATCCCACCAGTGCCTTCTGTTGGCAGCGCTGGCCGGGCCCCCACCCCCCTGGCCTTCCTGTGCACCCACAGGGTCTTACTCCTGCTCCCCCAGCCTGAAGCTCTGGGTGTCATAACTCACAGCTTCCTGAGCTTCAACTGCCACCGGGGCAGGACCTACGTCTTCCCACCCCTCCTGACCAAACAATAACCACACTTGGTATTTCAATCCCTGCGAATAAAAACAATGCATTTTCTCACTGGATCTTCCTGACAGCACAATGAGGAAGATGCCAGCATTATCGCCCTTTCACTCACGGAGCAAACGTTCAGGGAACAGAGGTGACTTGCCCAAGGTCACCGCGAAGCTGAGGACCAAGCCGGGACTCAGAGCCGGGTCTGATGAACTCTGATGCCGGTGCTCTCTGTCCCCCCCGTAACAATTTATCACCTTTCTGCTCCCACACTAAACACAAGGCTGAACGCAGAGCAGGCACTTGATAAATATTTGTGGAACTGAATGAAACCTTAACAAATTCTCATTGCGTGAATAAAGTTCTGATACCGAATAGAAACCAAACCGCCTCAGTGATTTCCAATTCAAACAGCACCATCCGCTCTGTGCATTCTGATGCACTGATGTCTTTTGTTTTTTGGAGCGGTTTTGTTTCCTTCTGCAATTGAGAGTTGGCGGCGAGGAGGTACACAGAGTCCCCTGGGGAATTGTCTCTGCACAGCATTTCAGATGTGAGGTGGGGAAGCATTCTAGAACAAATAGGTTCTGGTTATCACAACACCCCTGAAGGGGAGGTGGGTGAGGACTCAGGGTCCCATTTAACAGGTGACAAGACTCAGGCCGCCAGAGTCAAGGGACACGTTTGAGGTCACTCTGAGAGGGAAGGCCCACACCAGCTGTCTGGATGCCCAGACCTGGGCAGGGAGCAATTCCCCAGCTCCTACCACTTCCAAAGTGGCCGGCTCTGAACTCCATGGCCTCATAGGAAGGATAGAGGACGTGGCTCTAGGAAAATGTGTGGCAGCCTCCCTTGATCAAAGGGCCAGCCTCTGAATTCTGGCAGAGACCAAAAGGACACGCAGACATTGTCATCCCTGCTCACCTCCCCTCGCCTCCCCTTCCCCATTTTTGTATGCAGCAGGCACATAATAAGAGCATGTGGACTGAATCTCTTAAAGCCATGGAGCTTTGCAGAAGGAAGGGAGGGAACTTACCAGCCCATATGCCCTCCTGCAGGTGATGCCTCTGACTGGGCATGGGGCTTTCTGAGGAGAGCCACAGAGTGACTGGAGACCCCCTCACCCCAATCTCCATCAGAAAGTCTGGGATGGAAGGAGGTGTGGAAGAGTGGACCCAGCCCCAGGCTGGAAGGTAAAAGCCCTCTGATCCTCTGACTTCCTGCATGACCTTGGGTAAATCACACCTTTCTCAACCTCACTTTTCCAGTCTTCAACTGGGTTCATACCACCTTCCAGCACTACCTTTAGGAGTACATATCCATCTCTAGGGATAAGATGATGACACTTAGCATTATACTTGCCTTATGATTAGCTCCCCAGCCCCTGGTCCTGACTCAAGCCATCCACTGCCTGTTCTCAGGGCCCGCATGTCAGTTGCCCTGGCCTGGGCCAGCAAAAGGGCAGCCTGGATGGCCAAGTGTGGTTGCCCATGGCAACTGGAATCGGATTGCATCCAAGGGACAAAGTCAAGCCTTAGCTTAGAAGGGCAGCAAGCCAGTTTCTCAGGAGCAATATTAAGCATCAACACAGAAGGGAGAGGAAGCAGGGGGTCAGGAACCACAGAGATGAGACCAATCAGGAAGCTGGCAGCAGGGCGGTGAAGCCAACAGCTCAGGAAGAATACTGTGAATGAGATCCAGTGGACAGCCACTCAGTACAAGAACATGGAGTAGGCTGCCAGAGGTCCGGGTGGCCAGAGGCTAGAGGGAGACAGGCCGAGGTGGTCACGAAAAGGTCCAGCAAAACACTCTTCAGACTGTCGTTGAATCCTGGGTCAGTCTGGGAATACTGTGCCCAGAAATTGTGTGTGCATGCATTTAGTTAGATCTCACCTTGTTCTTAGGAAAATGATTCAAAGCATACACAAATCCAGAAGGAATTTACAATGATACCTAAAGCACCAGAGTAAAACACAAACTGGAAATTGATATGAAAGTAAGAAACAAAACAGGACAGGACATTGCATAAGTCAGAAATCTGCCCAGTTCAAAACCAAGGACAACGAAGTCCTAAACGTTATTTCAAAGGATTAAAATTTCAGATCTGAGCTTCCTGGCAGCCAGCGCAAAAGGAGAAACCTGGTCAGTTGCACCACATCCACGAAATAAAAAATAAATATATAAAGCCTAACATCTAGAAAAATCATAACTGCCTCTGATTGCAAAGCAGGAATTTTTCCTGGCAGTCTTCATTATAAAATTCTCGGAACAGACACAAAGACAAATCTCATGAAGAGGTTTTCTGGGGAGTGAAATCATACGAACAGACAATTCAATAAGAGCCATCCTACAGGGACCAAAAATAATGGAAATCGTCCTCTCCTGACCTGGCTTAAGGCACAGGCAGACGAGGCTGAGATATTTTGAGTAAATACTGTTACCGGGATCACTGCTAATAGCATTGTTGTTACTTATTTATTTCTCTACCTAAAAAGTATTTGTGCTGTGTAACCTATATGTACCAAGCACCTAATTAGTGCCCGCATTGTATGGCGGCATTAGAGGGGCCAGTGGCGAGTAAGACAGACCTGGACCCTGGCCTCCTGGGGCTTAGGTCTTAGAGGGGAATCTGTCATGAAATAATAACAGACCACAACATACCAAGGGTCTGACAGGGAGCCGGGCACAGTGAGAAGACCTGGGAAAGGCTTGATGCCGCAAATCAGGGAGGGCTTCCTGGAGCAGGTGAGGCCTGAGGTGAGCCTGTTAGGACAAGCAGACTTGCCCCAGGGAAAGACTTAGCAGGAGAAGCAGAAGTGGCCAGACCAGCCACCAGAAGTCAGGATGCTAAAAGCCCGCACTACCCAGAGCTGCTGCTGGGAATGGACTGGGAAGGGGCCTCGGGGCCCAGGCCTGGTTGAGTTGGGCCCATCAGCCAACCACAGTGTCCAGACCAACTTCAGGCAAAACCACAAAGGTTCCAAGCTGGGAGCAAATGCCCTCGCCCTCTCTGGGTCTTTTCGGATCCTAGGTGGTGCTCCTACCCTCTTTCTCAGCAGTTGGGCCTCCAGCCCCAGACTCAGGGATAAGGGACTTGCCTGAGTTGTTCCCAGCCAGGCAGACTCCGCATGAACAGGAGCAGCAAGTGGTCCTGTCGCCAAGCCACCCCAGCCAGGAAAACCAACTGGACCATTCTAGAGCTGAACGGGCCCTTGGACACCAGCCGGCCCAACTGCCTCATCTTAAAAATGGGGAATCTGAGAACCCAGAAAGGGGGAGGGAGTTATCCAAAGCCACATAGGCTGGGATTCCCGAAGTCAAGAGGCAGGAGAGAGCGGAAATAGGGAGGAGACTAGGTAAGTCAGCCAGGAGCACGAGGGAGGGAGCACTGAGGAAACTTCCAGAAACCGCTCAAACAAGAGTAGGAGAGAGAGCCCACATCTGAGGCCATGCCCCACAGAGCTGCAGTTTCTTTGTCTGTTCCGTGGCAACAATGCAGACCTGCCCTGTGGGGTTGTGGGGGGCCTAGGGCACCTTATAAACTGTAAAGTCCTGTGCACATGGACATGGCATAAGGGGCCAGAAGGAGGGTGACTCCTGAGGTAGTAATAACAGACTGCCGAGTGCAAGGGACCGCCCTGACAGTAACCTTCTGGCACAGGTGTTTGTCATCCCTGTCTCCAGACTAAAGAAACTGAGTTAAGTGACTTGCCCATGATGTCAGAGCTCAGTAGAAGCGGGGTAAGGATCACGCACAAGAGGCTCTGAGGCAGACGCAGGTCTGAGGTCTGAGGAGCTCTTCTCTGAAGGGAGTTGGCAGACGAGGCTGAGAGAATGCCACCCCCAAGGGACGCGGGGTTCCCCAGTCTGGTACCCTTCCCTTGGAACAACACTATGCGCTGAGAGCGTGGCCTGGCCAGCTGGCCAGGGGCCATGGGGCAAAGAGGCTCGGTGTGGGACCCTTCACATGACTGCGTTGGCAAGTCCTGGCTGTCGCAGCTGAGCTGGCCATCCACTACAGCATATGACTAATCACCTGAAAACTTAGTGACACAGAAAAGGTTTACTCTGCCCCCAGTTTCTGTGGGCTGGAGGTGTGGATAGAGGCTGAAGCCTCTGCCGGGAAAACTGGGGAGGTTAGCTAGCTGGTCTCAGCAGGGACTGGTGCCCAGACATGGCCTCTCCACGTGGTTTGGGCTTCCTTACAACATGGTGGCCTCGGGCTGGTGACTCTTCTCGCTTATTACACGGTGGCTCGGGGATCCAAGCATTCCAGCCAACAAAATGGAAGTTGCATGGTCTTTACTGATTTAGCATCACTTCTGACATCCCCTGCGGGGTAAAGTCACAAATCTGCCCAGATTGAAGGAGTGAGGGCATAGACCCCATTTCTCAATAGGAAGAGGGTTAAAGAATCTGTGGCCATGTCTTTGAAACTACTACAATCGCCATGGTGGCCCAGCAGGCTGATGGGGAGCATAGCGGGGACCCATCCTTCCCTGGCAGGTTCCCAGAGGCTGCAGGAAGTCATGGTCAGTCAGGGCAGCCCCAGGACTTGGCCAGGGCCACGAAGGCCTCCTCCACCTCTGCTACTGGCCCCTTGCGCCCCACCTTTGACTCAGGCTCTCCCCCAGAATGATCAAGTGGTTAGACCAGGTGCTCCCAAAGGCAGGACTTCAAATCTCATCTCTGCCATGGTGGGATGACCTTGAGTGAGTTATACAACATCTCAGTACCTCTGGGCTCCTTCTCCTACACAACGGTGGATGCTCCCTCCCTTCCAGGGATCTGAAGAGGAATGGAAGAGAGAACGTACGTGAAACCCAGACACCCAGGAGGCTCCCGGTGAATGCTGGTCTCCTTCCAGGGAGAATGGGGCGGGGCGGGGGTGCCACATGCAGGGAGAGGATCTCAGGGCCTGACTCACTAGGTTCTCTCCCAGGGACTTAACTGGAGCAGCGTGTCTGCACTTGACTGCAGCAAGCACCTCTTGGGCCTGTGGCTCCTGGCTCTAATTACAGCTTTCTGGACACATTTCCTGTTAGGGAGCTGGCAGGGCACCTTCAGAGCAGCCACAGATAATGAGCAGCTGGCTGCAGAGTCCCCACCCGTGAGGGACTGACCCTGCAGCAGGCCCGGGCAGGCCCCCCGAGGAAGGCAGAGGGCCCTGCGCCACCTGGTCCCAGTCCTGCCCTACGTGCATGCACACACGCATGTATGCACACACATGCACATGCATACCCACACGCATGCATACACATGTGCACACGTATACACAGGCATACACACATGCACATGTACGCACACACGTGCACAGAGATGCACACATACATGTGTACACATGTGTGCACGTGCGTACGCATGCGTATACATGTTCTCGTTTGTGCACATATGCACATGCATGCAGTGGTGCACATATACACACGATCCTGTATGTACATACACACGTAGACATACGTGCGCACATGCATACACAAGCACACATATACACATGTAGATGCACACGTGTGTGCATGTACACACACATACACACAGGACCACCACGATGGCCACAGGATTTCCCAGTCTCCACTTGTACAGCTCCAGTGACAGGGACCTCATTACCTCACAGATAGCATGCTAACCTCCAGGCAGTACAGGTGATTAGAAGCAAGTCCCAAATCGGGACAAAGCCTGCCCTTCAACTTCCAGCTATCGATCCTCGGCTCTACCGCTAACAAAACAACATGAGAAGAAAGGACACAGTCTCTGGGGGCAGGAGGAACCGGGTTCAAATTCTGACTCTATCAGTTTTTAGGTTCTACAAGCTAGCTGAAGTCCTTCTACCTCTTAGAGCCTCAGTTTCCTCCTCTGTGAAATGAGAACACTACTACCCAGTATGGAGAGAGGCTGGGGGTAGGGTGAAATGCCACAGCACGCACAAATACACCTGGCACACAATAGGTGCCAAATAAATGTTGTTTTCTCCCCCTTCCATCTTTGCATTTGGGTGGTTTCTTTAGGCTTAGGGGCCAGATACATGCTCAGACTAAAGCAAGGGACTGTCCCGTAGAGCCAGTAGTATGACTGGAGAAAGAAGGAGACAGAGAGCCATCTCCTCGGCTACACAGCAGGGCCTCATGGCAACCTGGAGGGGCCCGGGGTAGGGGGCAGGCTTTCCCATTTCCCCCCATGCAACTGAATGTCTACCGAGTGAAGGATGGATGGATGGATGGACAGACAACTGAACAGACAGTTTAAATAAGTTTCTAAACAAAAATACTAAATCAAAGGGATATTTGCCCCATGAAGCTCAATGAACCCCCATGCTTATTATGACATTGTTGACTGTAGCCAGGATATGGAAATAGCCTAAGCGTCCATCAGTGGATGAGTGGATAAAGATACACACACACACACACACACACACACTGGAATATTACTCAGCTATAAAAAAAGAACGAGACCTTGCCATTTGCAACAACATGGATGGACCTAGAAGGCATTATGCCTAGTGAAATAGGTCAGACAAAGACAAATGCCACATGATCTCACTCGCCTGTAGAATCTAAAAACCAGAACAAACAAAAGCCCAGCTCATAGATGCAGAGAACCGACTGATGGTTGCCAGTGTGGCAGGGAGTGGGGAACAAAATGGGTGAAGGGCATTGGAAGGCACAAACTTCCAGTTGTAAAAGAAATAAGTCACGGGGGATAGAATATACAGTGTGGTGACTGCAGTTAATAAAACTCTATTGATGTTTGAAAGTTACCTGGAGAGTAGATCTTAAAAGTTCTGACCATAAGAAAAAGAAGACAAAAAACCTGTCATTGTGTATGGTGACAGATGGTACCTAGACTGACGGTGGTAATCATTTCGTGATATATACAAATACTGAATCATTATGTCATATACCTGAAACTAATATAATGCTGCATGTCCATTATACCTCAATAAAAAATACATAAATAAACAGGTTTCTAAGTCAAGGCAGGAAAGGCCCGCCCCTTTTAATGGCAGCCCTGCTGGACATCCTATCTTTGCTGAGAAATTGGGTAAGCAGTGGTGTCTAAAATTTATCAGCATCAGAAGAAGCCGTGTAAAATGCAGATTCCTGGGGGCGCCTGGGTGGCTCAGTCGGTTAAGCATCCAACTTCGGCTCAGGTCATGATCACATGGTTTGTTGGTTTGAGCCCCACGTCAGGCTCTGTGCTAACAGCTAGCTCAGAGCCTGGAGCCTGCTTCTGGTTCTGTATCTCTCTCTCTCTCTGACCCTTCCTTGTTCATGCTGTCTCTCTCTCTCAGAAATAAATTTAAAAATTTTTCTTAAATTTTTAAAAATGCAGATTCCTGGGTGCCACCAACAGAGAGTTTGACACCGCACGTCTGGGGTGGATCCTGGAGTCCGCATTTCTAGCTGGCCCCAGGCTGCCGCAGTTAGTGCTCCACGGGCCACACTTCCAGAAGCTCTGGAATAAAGCACAACAGCTGACTTACAACACCCATCAGGAAACGGGCCTGTGCCCAGGATGGGGTCACCTGGCCTGGAGGGCTTTGGCAGGCAGGAGAAGGAAGGTGCCCCTCCCAGCCCTGGGATGCCAAGGGAGACATGACATGCACCCCCGCCTTCCCCAGATCTTCCCCCCACTCCCTCCCAAACTTGGAACAGCCAGCCTGGGCTCTCCTACAGGCCCTGACGACTTCATTAGGTCTCGAAGATGACACCTTCCTATAGAGGTTCAGCCTGCACAGAAATCCCAATAAATAGGTGAGGCGTGCTCGGGCTGGGTAGGCCAGCCTCCTGGCTTCCCAGGCATGCACGCACGCACATGCGCATATATACACACAGGGGAGGGAGGCCCATTCCCCCCCACAAACACACACCACCACCCCCCGCCCACTGAGGGCCCCACAGCTGAAGGTAGCAGAGTCTGAGTTCAGGACTCAGCTCGGGCACTAAAGGGCTGCATGGTCTCAAAGTCATTTTCCCTCTCTGGGTCTGAGCTTCTCTGCCCGAGGTGGTTGGACTGGCCTTGCCCAGGGAAAGATCTGTTATTATGTGAGCCTCCAATGTGTTCGTTTATTAATTCTTTCGTTCAACAGGTATTTATCAAGCAAGTCCTATAGACTTGGATCTGAGCTGTGGCACAAAACGAAAGTGAAATGAAGCTCGTGCTTCGTGGAGATGGCCAAATTCTTTGTTCCAGGTGTTTTATGTCATTCCTCTCATTGTGCCTTCATGACAGACATGTGAGCTGGGCGTCCTTTAGCCCACCTTACAGATGAGGAAACTAAGGCACAGAGCAGTGGCAGAGCTGGGGTTCAGACAGTCGGGGGGCACACAAACCATCACACAGCCCTGAGACCTCTGTCCCCTGACCCGGCCTCTAGCTCTCTGCTGGGGTGGGGGTCCTTACCTCTCCAGGACACTACCACCCCCACTGAGGTCCACCACCCCACAAGGAAGTGGAAAAACTGAAGACCATGGGAGAGACTGTCCCACCCAGTCCCAGATTTGAGGATTTCAGCCTGGGCCAAAGCCTCTACTACATCTGCCCCCCGGAGGGCAATGCCAGGCCAGGCTGCTCAGTTCAGACCCTCTTTAAGCAGGAGGGTCTGAATGCCTGGTGCTCTCAGAGCTCTGACAGGTCCCTCTCGGTGTCCCAGCCCCACTCACCGTGCTCACCACTTACCCAAAGGCCCATACACGACCCAAGCAGCCCAGCAAACACGTACTACTAGCACTAACACAGCCCGGCACCAAAAAAAAAAAAAAAAAGGAGGCAAGTTCTGCTTCTGTGCACTTATCCACAGTTTTGCAATCCAGAAACTAGAAGGAGCCTCTTCCAACTTCCAACACACAGGAAGCTTAGCGTCGCTATGGAAAATAAACTTTATTCTGAGTTGCCATGCAGGGTGGGAGCGAGCACGGCGATCTTTCGAGTGCTTGAGGCCCTAAAGGTCCCGGTCGGCCTTGGCCCCATGCCTCGCCTTTCCCCTTTGAAGATGTGCCCAGTCGTTTCCCACGGCCTGGGAGACTCTCCCTCTCCCCTCTGCCTCTCCAGATACACCCATCTGTCATGGCTTCATTCACCTCCTGAGTCTTCAGGAAGCTACTCGAAGCTCTGCTGGGCGCTCCCAGGTCCCACGGATCCAGCTCCAGCTCCAAGAATCACTGGGCTCTGGGACCTGGTGTCCTGCCTTCGTGTGACTGCTGGGATCCCATGGCATTTGTCAGGTAGCGGAGGATCCCAGCACGGCCGGGAATCCTGCAAGGGCCACATCAGGGTTCTTCTAGAAGCCCTGTGAAGTAAGAAGGCATTGTTCGCCTTCTATACTCTTCCTTGTGGAAACAAATACACAGAGAGGTTTTCCAGGGACCTCAATAAATTGAGTCCAAAGGCAGACATGAGAACCCAGCTGTCTTCTCTTAGGTGAGTCATTAAAGAGATCTGCAAAAAACCCCAGAAGTGATGCCACTCTTAACACTTTTCCATTTTAGAAAGTAGTTATTTTTCATGAAAACGTGATAATATGGAATGGCTTGTTCTTGCTCTTCAAGAATAAGTATTTTATGATTTCTTGGCTTTAATTTCTAACACGGTGAGTATCAATAGATACAACCACATAAACAAAAGCTCTTTCAAGTCATCAATAATTTTTAACAGTGGAACAGGGCCCTGAGGTCAAGTTTGAGAATGGCTGGGAGGAAAGCGGTCCTCTCAGCTGAACAGACAAGGGGTGGTGACCCTCGAAAGGCAGCGGGGGCAGTGGGCAGAGGTTGCCTTTCTGCCCCGGACAGCAGACCTTGGATTGGGGAGTAGGAAGTAAATGGGGGCAAGGGAGAGCCCATGAGGAGATCTGGAGAGAATCCGAGAGGAGGCTCAGTGGTGTGGCAGCCGCGTCTAAGAGGTGCAGAGCCCGGGGGCCAGAACAGATGTCTGGAGAGGAAGAAGGGAACTCGGCTGTTGACCTGGAACCGGAAGAAAGAAGCAGAGAGATAGGAAGGAGGCCCACTGGGGGTGATGGCGAACTCAGCTCCGGGGACTTCCGGATGCTAGGGACGGACTGGGGGGCCCCGGCCCCTGTCCTCCACACCACACACAGCACAGTCCTGCCCTGCCTGCAGCCCGGGGGGTGAGTCCCCACAAGGTTTCCCTTTTCACCCAGCTCTCCCTTTCTTAAGGTCATCTGAGTGCCTCCGGTCTTTGCCATCCTCCCAGCCCAACGAAGATAGCCGTGAGTTCTGTGGTAGCTCTGGGACCCTGGGCAAGTAGAGAGCATCCCTCCCCTGGTTGTCAACGTGGAGACGGTGAGTCCAGCTCAGGCAGCAGGGACTGACGTCAGAACATATGCAGAGGGCTTGGCACGTGTCGTACCCTCAACAGGTGCAGCTAATATTAGCACGCTTGCTCCTGCCTCGACGGCTACTGTTATTATTAGTGGTGGTATTAATATCCCAGCAGGAAATGGTCTTCAAGGTCACACCTCCCTTGAGCTCCCGATGTTACAGAGGGACAAACAAGAAGGCCAATAGCAGTCAGAGGCAGAGCTGGAGTCAGAACCACTTTCATGTCCCAGGGAGACTGCAAGCTCCCCGGGAGGTGGAGACACCCCAGCGGCATCTATACTCGCGGCACCATCCATTCCTTCTCTCGGCAGTTACTTTTTGGACACGTGTCATGGCCAGGCCCTGTGCCAGCTGTCACCATCCACAACAGGGCCTGGCCCCAAATTGGTTCAATCAATGTTTGTGGATCAATCCTCATCCTCTCCCATCTGGCTGGCTGCTGAGAATCTAGGCCAGGCCTGGGGTTTGGGAAGAGCTCTGTGAGCCATCCCCCTGGTGCCCAGTAATAAAAACACAGCTGTTACTCTGGGCAGTTCTAGTACCTGTCGCCCACCCTAGGTCCCTCCAGGGTGAGCAAGGCCCGCATTCTCACTCCGTCAGCCAGAGAGGAAACGAGACCCACAGTGGTTATTGCCCATTTTGGGACACACACAGTCACAGCTGAGAGAGCCGGGGCTGGGAACACGGGCCACTCAGGGAAGGTTTTGGACACCAGAGTGCAACTGGAGATGGCCCCAGGGGGCCCAGGCAGGTGGACACGGGCCAGGACACGCCTGAGAGTGGGGAGCAGAGAGCACGGTCTTGAGGGCCTTTGTGGGTCCAGAAGGGGCACCTCTGCTGGTGTGGCACCCCAGCAACTGAGCAGCTAGAACGGCCACTTCTCCTGCCCTCTGTTCAACTGATCAGCTCCAGCATCAATGATTTCACACTCAAATAGCAGGGTATCTGTGCCGACTGAAGCCCGACTGTCCTGGGAAGGAAAGAAGGAAGGAAGGAAAGAAGGAAGGAAAGAAGGAAGGAAGGAAGGAAGGAAGGAAGGAAGGAAGGAAGGAAGGAAGGAAGGAAGGAAGGAAGGAAGGAAGGAAGAAAGGAGAGCACAGGAAGTCGAGTTGGGGTGGGGAGGAGTCTGGGCTTGGTGTAGGGGCCCCTTCCCTCCCTGTCTTCCCACCCCGTACTTCTCAGTCCCAGGTAGAGTCACAGTGAGCCTCCCCGCCAGATGCGAGGCTCCCTAAGGGCAGCCCCGGGCTGTCTCTGTCACTGTCGCATCCCTGGCTGCACTCTGTAGCTTGCTCTGCTGAGCAAGCGCCTGCAGAGCCTGACTCTGGGAGCCAGGCAGCAACGGGGAAACAGCCCTGAATCCCGAAGAGCCTCTGCTTCTGTGCTTCACCCTTGTTTCCGGGTTTCCTTTGGGTTTTGCAACCCAATGGGAAGGGGGTAGCAGAAAAGAGAGCCTGGAATGGGGGACGACTCTACAGCTGAGTTGTCAGCAAGGCCCAGGTGGGGGGGGGGGGGGGGGGGG